>NW_013563283.1:0-119779 GCF_000968595.1 Rasamsonia emersonii CBS 393.64
AGCCGTTTGCGAGGCACGTCGAATTCTCGCGCCAACGCAGAGATATTTGGCTTTTTTTGACATGAAGCCTTTTTTAAGGCCTCCTGGATTCGGGATTCGATTTTATCTGGCGATTTTGGCATTGTGGTGAGGTAGAAAATTGATGAAATATTCAAAATTGGACGTTGTGGTCAAAATGGACGTTACGGTGCAACGCACCAACACGGGACGATGTTGGGGCGGGAGCACGGGTAGTTGCTTAGTGACAGTAGTGCAGCCAGGGGGGATGACCCGGCTCGGAGATTTTATTGGACTGGGTCACGGGGAATGCGGCCCGGCATGCCATGGAAGCCCCGCTCGGATCCCGTGCGCACGCCACGTGAACACCAGATGGCTGAACGAGTCTGTAATAATATTAATGCAGCAATTCCATGCTAGCAACGGTTTATGACGACAGCAATCATGATAACAGCAATCATGCTGGCCTCTGCTCCAACACACTCTCGACGCTTTTGAAGAAGATCGACCAGCGAGCAATCTGCCATGGCGAGGGCCACAGGCTACGTGCGGGGTTGCCCCTCACATGCCTGTTTAGCTCATTCCAGAATCGTTCCATCTGCCAACATGCCGTCTCGAGGCGGAGCTCAGGCCCCTGATAAGCAGCTAACAACTTAACAAGATCCCAGAACCCGGCCTACTTAACCTAGGCGTGCTTTCACATCCACCGCCTCGCCCAATGATCTTCCTGTCCTCCCCATGTGAGTCCAGCATGACCATGTCCTCGTCCACGCCCTCTTCCTCGTCAAAATCGCTCCTCGAGACCCTGGCTGCGCGCATCGCCGCTAATGCAGAGGCCATCAGCGCCTTCAATGCGCAACATAGGCATCCCAATCGCTCGTTCGACCGGGATGCGCCCACGACGTTGCTCCCCCCCGGTGCCCCGCAGGACCTGCGCGTCAAGCAGCAGGAGCTCATCGACGCGGCGTCGGAGCTGCAGCTGCTGGCAACGGACGTGAATGAATATCTGGTTCGCCAGGCTGTTAACGTGAGTTCCCTTCATCTAAGAAACGAAGAGCAGTGGAGAGTGGTTTGATTTTCAGACACTGAGCTGGCGAAATCCAGAATAACCAATTCTACTGTCTTCGATGGCTCTTCCATTTCCGGATCCCGACCCTAGTCCCCCTGGACAGGCCGATCGCCTACTCGGAGCTGGCGGCCGCCGCCAAGGTACCCGATTACCAGCTCAAGAGCATCGCGCGCATGGCGATCCTGATCGACTTCTTCACCGAGCCGGAGCCAGGCCTGCTGGCGCACAGCAGCACGTCAGCCGCGTTCGCGACGACGCCGAGCCTGCTCGAATGGGGCTACTTCCTGACCAGCATCTCGGCGCCCATGACGACCAGGATGGTCGAGGCGACCGAGCGCTGGGGCGCGACCGACGCCAAGAACCACACGGCGTACAACATCGCCCACGACACGGACCTGCCCATCTTCCAGCACGTGGCGTCGTCGCCCGAGCTGAGCAAGCAGTATGCCTCGTACATGAAGAACCAGACCATGAGCGAGGGGAACAGCATGCAGCATGTCGTAAACGGGTTTGACTGGGCGTCGCTGGGCGAGGCCACTGTAGTCGACGTATGTTAGACGCTTGCTACTTGCCATGATATGGAGAGATAACAGCTCCGTTTGAATGAATCTAGGTCGGCGGATCAATGGGCCACGCAAGCGCAGCGCTCGCCTCTGCATTTCCGCACCTGAACTTGATCGTCCAGGACCTGCCGGACACGATCCGCAGCGCTCGAGCAGCAGCGGCATCAGCATCATCAAACTGGTCCGAGTCGGTCGCAAAGCGGATTACGTTCCAAGAGCACGACTTTTTCACGCCACAGCCCGTCGCGAACGTGGACGCGTTTTTCCTCCGGATGATCCTCCACGACTGGCGCTCGGCCGAATGCGTCACCATCCTGCGACACCTGATCTCCGCATTGAAGAAGCCCAACGGTCGGATCATCGTCATGGACATTGTCCTGCCGCGCGCGGGGGCCGGCTTCAGCAGCAGCAGCAACGGCAGCGCCAGCACTAATAATACTGATAACACCAACGGCTCCTCCTCATCCCCCGCCCTAACACCTTCCAAAACACAAGAAGCAGCGCTACGGGTACGCGACCTGACGATGCTGCAAGCGCACAACAGCCACGAGCGGGACCTCGACGACTGGATGCGCCTGTTCGCCGAGGCCGATCCGGCCCTCAAGCTTCGGAACGTGGTGCAGCCGTTCAAGAGCGTCATGGCCGTGATGGAGTTGAGTTATGGGGATAAATAACCTTTCCCATTCATTTCCTTTCATTCGAATGGAATGGAATGGAATGGAATGGGATGGAATGGGATTGTGTTGACTTGATTAAGGTGAGTTGATACCATACCAACAAGATGTGCAGGATAATCCTGTTGAAGATAGACTAGTTAGACATTATTATTACACTACATGGTATTACATACACATTAGATACAGAGTACCTACCTAGATCCTGAATGCAATGAAATGAATGCAGTGCAATGCAATGCGATCGTGAGTCATTCTCTCAGTCATTCTTTCATAAGAAGCATAAGCAGAATCGTAAGCTTAAGCATATCTATTAAAGGCAAAAAGAAAAAAGAAAAACAAAAGAAAAAAGAAAAAGAAAAAGAAAAGAAAAAAGAAAAAAAATTCATCGCGTAATTAATAGTTAATTAATCAATTGAGACTGACTACCTTGGTATAAGAATCATGACATCGCTACAGAGCTATATATAAGCTTGCATCCAGTGTTACAACATTTAATACTAAGCAAGGAAAATGAAAAATGCAGAAATAATTCAATTCCTCTGAAGCAAGATCAGCAAGAGATAACAGCTTGCTTTCGTCCTGTTCTTCCTGACCTGGCATAACCTTCAATCCTAACTAGCTAGCTGGGTATGTATGGTATATGGTATATATGCATGCGTGCATGCAGCCCTTGAAAGTATGCAAAATATAATACAAAAAACAATAAAAACTCATCATCAGAGCACGTGTGATAAAAGTACAGACAGTAAATGTGAATGTAACCAAAAAGGGGGGAAAAAAATAAAAAAGAAATGAAGACTGAAGCATAGATATCACCACATATGAAAAGAAATGAGGGAGAATCATTCTAAACAAAAAAAAAATGAAAAAAAGAAAAAAAAGACCCAACGCCGACGCCAATTCCCATGCTCATACATGCTATCATTATCGTGTCGCCCTGTCCAGAAAAGCTGCCAGTCGAGCGGAGTTCTCACGGTGCTGTTGCACATTCGTCAGTTAAATTCCACAAATCTCTCTCTCTCTCTTTTCTGTTTTTAAGGCCCAGCTTACCATCATGGTGAAGTGATTGGCACCCTCCATGACCTCCGTCGCAACGCGCTCTCCCGGGAAGAGTTTCGCCCAATCCCCCGCTGAGAAATCCGATCGCTGCTCGACCAGGAATTTGATGCCCTCTGGATCTCCAGGCCTAAGGGGGAATTTGGGGAATCGCACCCCATCGAAAACGCACTCGCCCGCCCAGAGAATCGACGTCCTGGGCGTGAATCCCTCCGGGAGCGGCTCAGCATGGTAGGTGTGCAACACATCCATGTTGGCTTCGAAATGAGAGACCAATGTTGTCAACGATTTATCCGCCGGCGCGGAAGGCAGAAAACTGCCAAAGATCCCCGCTGCCGCGCAGTGATCGTACCATCGTCGAGGAAGCTTGTCTAACCCTTCCAGTGGTGGCGGCGCGTCGATCAGCGCGAGTGAATCCACCTCCTCGCCTTCTTGGATCAGCCGTTGGGCTGCCCGATAGGCGAGTATGCCCCCAGATGACCAGCCGCCCAGGTTGTATGGACCAAACGGCTGGCGGCGCCGCAGTTCGGTCAGATAGCTCTCTATGAGATCGTCCAGATCAATGCAGTGCATCTCCTCTGGGTGCCGATAATAGGGACAGTTTAGCGCGATGATCGCCAGGTCGGATCGTACCCGCGGCAGGTTCGCATAGGACGTCGCCGACCCGGAGCCGTCGGGGAAGAGAATAAGGGTCTTCGCGGCTGTTCGAGGCTGACCTTGCAGAATGACCGAGGTTGCAGGTCTGACTTGGACCGATCCTTTGACATCATTGCGCTCCTCTACCGTCTTCAATGAGAATGACGATAATGACGGCTTGTGCTCATGCTCGCTGCCTACTGTTGGGCTGCCAGAAAAAACTGCGTCTTCTTTCTTGAGGGAGAAGTGAAATTCACTTGAGTCCTCCCAGGTCGTCGATGATGCAGCAGCCATGCTGCTGCTACTGCTGGCAGAAGAAGTGACTGTCAGGTCATCATCCTTAGACCCTGGCAACGTGTTGCTGGCAACACCCGATATAAACTCCTTGAAGTCTCGGACCGTCGGAAGAGAACCGAGGAGCGAGGAATCGTTCATCTCGATCGAGAGCTCTTCCCGGCATCGAGCAACCACCATGAGGGATAACAGCGAATCGATCCCGATGCTTGCAAACTCAACATCGTCTGTTAAATCCGTCACAGAAAGGCCGCTTTCTTCGGCAATGATCTCGAGAGCCCTTGTAGCAACTGACGACTGCTCCATCTGGCTTTGGTTCCCTGTCTCTGGGTCGATCGTTATCGTTTGATCATCAGTCTGTAGGCTATGATTACTATTATCATTATGATTATCAAACTCGCTGAAATGTTCTTCTTCTGGAAATGGCCTCTGCACGACTTCTTCCTCCTTGTCAAAGACAATATTTTCTCGTTCACCCATGCTAGTGGGCCTGGCGCGTTCAAAATGCTGCTGCTCCAGGAAATCCTTCAGATGCTTGATTGTCGGGAGATTGGCAAAAGTAGCCGCTTCTATTTCCACATCCAGTTCCTCTCTCAGCCTGCTGGCGATCAACAGAGTCAGGAGAGAGTCGATGCCCAGATCTGCAAATTCGCTTGGATCGGTCAGATCTGATACGGCAACTCCGCTCTCATCGGAAATAATCTGCAGAGCACGCTGGATGAGCCCCGAAGCTGCTGGCGTTTTCTTTTGCTGAATTCCGTTGTTGGCCTTGGTCGTGACATTGGGTGAAACAACAGCAGCAGGCTTCGATTCACCTCTCCCGACCGGCACAGACTGAGCGACAGTGTCTGTTTTCGGTGACGGAGAGTGACTCTTCTTCAAGAATTCAGGTTCTGGCCTGGAGTTGGCCAGATTGACACTGACTGATCCCAATGATGATTTTGTCTCGACTGATTCTTTGTGCTGATGGCCTGCCCCTTGCGAGTCCCTTTCCTGAGACAAGATCATACGCAGCAGTTGTCTGGGCACACCTTGCATCTATCGAAGAAATAAGTCAGGAAATGTCTTGGCAAATTCGGCAAATGGCAAAGGTCCCTTACCGTAATACCCTTGTAGCTAGCCACCGGCCTTTCTCCATCCAAGACGATCAAATCGCCGCGCCATTCCTTGTTTTCTGCAGCCGTCATCTTCACATACGTCGTATACTTCTTGGCTTCCGAGAGCTGTTCATACAACTGAAAGCTCGACCAGCCGTGATTGACAAACACCTCTTGTTCCAGATTGGAGTTTTCATTCGCGTTCATCACAAATCCTGCCGACTGGGAAAGAACATCGATGAAGGCCGGATGAAGACTAAATTTGCCATTTCCATTGCCATCATCTTCTTTCTTTTTCGTAGAGCTAAAGCAGACAACACTCGAGGCGTCCATTGCGGAACTGTCAAGGATGATTTCATCGAGTCCCCGATAATCGGGATCGAACTGGGCGAGGCTGTCCACCATTCGATAGATCATCGGTTTGTTGAATCGATACGACTGACACGTTTCGATGCCCTTGCGAAGAGCCGCCATTCGGGACTTGGCGGCAGCCATCTTCGACGTCGCTTCTTTAAGGGACTCGGATTTGTCCCGCAGTTGAATGATGCAATGGCTGTGCTCTGCCGTTTTTTGACCGGCGACCTGCATATATAGTTAGTGATCCTGTTGGTAGAAGGGGATCTCTGATCGATACTAACACTGGTGAATCGGCAGAACACACTCCCCTTGCCCAAATCGACCTCTGCCCATGTCCGCAGCGCTTGTGTCTGTCCTCTACCTCTCGGAACCAAAGCTTTTTTGATTGTCAATTCCGATATATCGATCAGAGAGTCATTCTTCCTCTGCGGAAGATAGCGCTCGAGGATATAGGTGCCAAGAGTAAGGGCAATTTCGGCGTAAACGGACTGAATCGATAATCATATTAGATTAAATCATCAAATGAGCTCCAACTGCATGAACAGAGCTTACCGGCGTGCAAAGGGGAATATTGTCAACTCGGTGACCTTGCGCAATGGCAAAGACATCCGAGTGGCCGATGTCAGTCTCCACAACAATCGAGCCCTTCCCCCTCTGGATGGTATTTTCAACCACCCTTTGTATAGACGGGCTTTCCAGCTTCGGCAGCACTGGATCTGGACCCGCGATAGGCATCTTTGCGTTCGAGACGGTTGCTTGCTGGCCTTGTATCCAGTAGTCCTTCAGATCCCAGTTATAGGTTGGGAGCTGAATGACTTGCTGGCACGCTTCGAATCCCCGATGATATTCCATCCAGTTGATGTTTGCGCCTGCGGCATAGAGGGTTGAAAGTGTTGACGCCCAAATGGGCCACGTATCTTGTTTCCGTTTGAGGCATGGCAGTGTCGTGACGGATGAGTTGAGGACAGATTTCACCATTTGAGTAAAGAATGGCTGCGGCCCAATCTCGAGTATTTGGCTCTTCTCGCTAATAACACGAGAATTCCAAGCCTCCCGAAGAGCCTCAAGCATATTAACAGGCTTTCTGCAGTGGTCGGAGAGATACTTGGGTCCAAAAAAGCCTGAATCCTCAACTACAGTCGCAGACAACGGGCAGATCACGGGGATCGTAGGCTTTCGGAAGTTCAGCGTTTTCGCCGACTTTTCGAAGTCATCGAGAATGACGTCCACTTGAGAAGAATGGAAAGCATATGGGACTGAGAGCAGAGTGGCTTTGATCTTGAGGCTCGCCAGAGTAGCCTGGATCTCGCGAATATCTTCGACTTTTCCGCTCAGGACAACATCCTCAGGACCATTGATGCAGGAGATTTCATAATTCCTGCCTCTCAGATGATGTGCAGCGGTGGCTTGAGAGGCCCCAACGGCAAGCATGGCATGAGTGCCACGTTCACAACGCTCTTGCAGCAACTGCGCTCTCCTGGCAACGAGATAGATTGTATCCGAATCCGACAGAACTCCCGCGATATTCAGAGCAGCATATTCTCCGAGGCTGTGGCCAACCACTGAATGAGGGACAATACCCAGCGAGATCCAGAGCCTGGCGAGAGCAATTTCCAGACAAATGGTGGCCACCTGGATGACGAACGGAGAATAGCTGTCCAGATTGTCTCCAGCGGCAGAACAAAATTCCAGAACGGAGGGACATCCATGACTCTGCACGATCTGATCGAGATGGATAAGATCCGACCGAAAAGAAGGGATATTCTCAAACAGCTGCTTCCCCATGCCAGGATACTGCGATCCATTTCCAGTAAAGGCGAATGTGACTGGCGGTGCTGATTTCGGCCGGACGGTCCCGTCGCCACGGGCTAACGCCTGGCCAAGCTTTGACTTGACCTCTTCAAGGCTTGAACCAGATACAACTACTCGATGGGGATAATGGAGCCGACGAGCGGTGGTCGTATAGGACAACGCCGGTAAGGAAACTTGATCTGCCGGAGTGCTATCAAGGAACGACAGGAGCGATTGGACGTTCTTCCTCAGAGACGTAGCGCATTTTGCGGAGACGGCAACGACGTGGGAAGACCGGGGATCCGTTCCATCACGAGGAGCCACAACGGGAGCATCCTCCACCAGAATAGCACTGTTTCCACCCGCCGCACTGAAATTATTGACGAACACTCGGCGAGGTCTATTATCCGATCGTTTTAGCCAAGGAACGGGTTTTCTGGCGATGAAGACCTTTCTTTCGTCAAGGTCTGTCGGGAATCTTGGGTTGATTTGGGATTTGATGCCGCAATGGGGCGGAATGGTGTTGTGTTTGAGCATCAAGAGCACTTTAGCGAGACTGGTAGCTCCAGCTGCCCCTTCGCCATGTCCAACGTTCGCCTTGACGGATCCGAGGTATAGAGCTTGGCTGTCGTTCCGTCCCGTTGCGCCGGCCGTGGGAGCAAATGTCTGCAGCACGGAGTTCATCTCGGTGATATCACCCGCTTGTGTCCCTGTTCCATGCATTTCGACATAACTAACGTCATACGGGTTCACACCGGCGTCGTTTAGGATCTTGGTAAAAACCGCTCTTTGAATATCGCAATGTGGCCGGGTAATTGACTCCGCTTCTGCCGAATGGTTGGTATAGGCACCGAGGATGACTCCAAGGATCGGGTCACGATCGGCAACGGCGTCCTCGAGACGTTTCAAAATGACCGTAGCGATGGCTTCTCCGCGGCAATAGCCATCTGCCATCTCGTCAAATGTATTGCAGTTCCCCTTCCGGGAAAGAAAATGGCCCCGATCGAGGCCTGCCGTATAGGCGGGGTTTGTGAGCACATTCGTGCCCCCGGCAATGGCAGTATCCACATCGCCTTGCCACAGCGCATTGCAGGCTATGTGGATAGCGGAAAGGCTGGATGAGCAAGCCGTATCAACACTACAGCTCTGGCCACTAAATTTGAAGAAATAATTGATCCGTCCCGGGACAAATGCACGACAGCCCCCTGGGATGAAATAGGTGTCGATGTCTTGGGAACTATTCATTTCCATCCAATCATTGCTGGACACACCATAGAAGACTCCAACGCGATCTGGTTGCGTCGACGGAGTGGCTCCCGGAACCATTCCAGCCTGCTCCATTGCCTCGTAAGTCGTCATTAAGGCGATGCGGCTGGCCGGATCCACTTGAGGCGCTTCTCGCGGGGAGATGTTGAAGAACTTGGCGTCAAAGAGTCCCGGGTTGTTCAGCCAACACCCATACGGAGTGCGGCTTGTGTTCTTCCTTCTGCCTGTCGGGTCGACGTGCGTGGAGACATCCCAGCGCGATGGAGGCACCGTCTTATGGACATCAAGTCCCCGGAAAAGGACCTGCCAAAATGCGTCGAGATCTTCGGCCTCGGGAAACCTCCCAGACATGCCAACGATTGCAATTTTGGACCTGCCCGAGGGGGTCTTAAATGAGGCGGATTGGAACTCTTGCAATTCAGGTCGAGACTCGGATGATATCACCGGACTGTAGCCTTGCTGTTTCAACGCCGCACACAGCGCTTTCTCGGCATTGGTCCCGATGGGATGAAGAGTGATATGAGAGTCCCTGCTGAACTGGGAAAAATAGGAAACTCCGTACACCAGATCCTCCCAGCGAATCGGGCGTAGAAGGATATCCTCCAGGGCGACTTCTAACAGATCTCGGTAGCTGCGAGCAGATACGACTTTCCCCGAGGAACTGGAGAGAACAGGAGAACACGCGATGCGGTTGGACCACTGTTCGGGTGATGTCGATTCTAAAATCTGCTCGATATCATGCTTGCTGAACAGGCGCCAGGTATGGAAAGGCGCATACACCGGAGATTCCCATACCCGAAAGGAGGAAAGCTCAGATTGGCGCAAGGCGCGCAGGGCCAAAGGAGGTCCACTGATGGTTACACTGTGTTCTGCTGTGACACTGACATAAGGTTGCGATGCGGGAGGAAGATGCTGTTGCTGTTAGTTAGCTCGTTCCTGACAGCTGTCAAATCTCACCGGGTAACTCACGTGCTGGCGACAAAAACGATCCAAAGCTTTGTCCGCACCGTCTGGCGAGAGCCCCGAGACGATGAGCGACCAAGGCAAAGGAGCACCGTCCGGCGCCTGCTCGATCGACTGCCCGACTTCGACTGCGCGCCATCCCGCGCGGAAGGCAACACCCACGGTATGAATTGCCGTGGGCACCAGCTCCGACAGCGTTCTGCAGCAGCTGACCGTCGCAGCTGCCAGTGACCCCGTACACAATCCAATCAAGCACGGATTGGAATGCGAAAACAGGCCACCATTTTGGGCGCACTCGCTATCGATTGTCAGCGAATTTTTTTTTTTGATCACAGACAACATCAAAGGACTCGTCGCCTTACCTGATCACGGAGGCCAGTTGATAGATGCATACTAAGGCGCCGTGCAGAGAAGGGTGCAGTTTTCCGCTGCGATGGATGGCCAGCAGATCCTGCACACTGTTGAAAGGATGAAACGGCGCCTGCTTCGTCTTGGGAAGCTTCCTGACCTCGGTGCGGAGGGTCTGGTAGGCGCCGTCCAAGAACGCCTTCAGCAGCGGCTCATGAGAGCGGTGCAGGAGGGCAGCCAGCCCCGGGGTTATGTCGAAGGTCTGGTCACCAAACAGGTAGACCTGGGAATCCTCCAGCCTCCTTCCAATCCGCGAAGCAGCCATGGCGGCGCGATCATCACAGACTGACAGCTGGAAGAGCAAAGCGGGAACATGTCAGTCAGGAGAATTGGCAGGCACCATGCGCAGACGGTTTATCTGGCAGACGTGATGGGCTGTGCGGAGACAAACGGCGCATGTCTGGATCTGGCACGCGGCCCTGGTCGAGATCCAGCGTCCGGGAACAAGCGTGTGTAATTGAAGCGCACGAGTACGGAGCAAACTTGCACGCCAAGCACTGGCGCTAAGGTTGGGGGCGACTGTTCCTGTTGGCTTCTAGTCCGACTCCGCGTCAATTGCATAGAGATCTTATCTAATACCGCGCTGGTGGAGCCACCTCCACCTCCTGGCGAGGATATATCCGGAAATGAGCTCGATCCCTGCCGTCGGCCACGTTGACCGCATTTGCACTACTCGACGCGTTGCGCCTGTCAAGCTTCAGCGAGTCCCCGCCTTGACCCCCTATTTCATGCCCGATGAGGAAGGTGAAAGGGTGGCTAGACATGATACTGGTCTGGCACTTGAGCAACCTTAATGCTGTTTTTCTCCGGTGCTTATTCTATTACATGCATGCCTGCTAACACGCCCTTGTGTTGCTCAACCGCGCCAGGTCTCGTTTGACGTCTCCGCCCAACAATACTCCATGTTATTAGTGGAAGCGATCAGTTATCTTGACAGATCGAACGGATCTGGCCCTGGTCGAAGGAGCGTCTGATTAGTAATTCACCTGGCCCAGGTCATAGATGACCAACAATTCATCCAGAGCTCTTGCAGACTGGCTATGCCATGAATTCCGTGCGCGATTTACGGCATCCAGGAGGTCATACCACCCCGTCGACAAAACCACCGTTGAAGCTCCGGAGAAGTTTGTGCAGTAAAGCGCCTTCCGCGCTTTCCCAAAAACAGCCTAGCGTCCACTCGCACAGACGGGTGCCACATGTGCCACCAAAGTTATTCCTCTCCGGAGTCCGGAGTTGCAAGGAGATACTGTCATTTTTATCCACGCTGGTTGTTTAAATTAATTTAATTAATTACAGAGTAATTAATTGCCCCTAAAAGCCACACTAATTCCGTGCCTATGGAATTGGTTATAGCGTCTGTGGACAGAGCACTCCGTACTCTGTCAGCAGTGCCGTCCCGCTGTCACATGGCATGGCATCCCGGGGAGGAGGAAAGAATGTGCCTGGAAAATTCGATCCAACGGCCAGGGCATGCATACGCGATCGAATCACATGATCCGGTAGTTGTGAGCAAACCCTGCAGGACAAAAAAGCATAATTCAACTGCCGTCGATGCCACCTGCCCAACCAATCATGACTGTGGTCTACTGTTGCTTGTTATCTTTCTTTCTAGATGATGACATGCAATGATGGCCCCGTTTGCGGCACAGCAGAATCCTATCCTATTAATATCAATGTACTGTACTGTGCAGTATTCTATTGTTTTCAGAATTAGCTATTAATAGCTCTAGCTCCCTGTCTGCATACAGTAGTTCTGACGTGTCCAGTGCGCTGTCTTACAGAGCACTGTCTTGTTTCTAGTGCAGCGCCACGGTTATTCATGTCTTTATTGTCTTTTTTTTTCTTTTTTCTTTCTTTTTTTCTTTTTTTGTTCAACTGCATACGGAGTACTATGCGCAGAGTAGTTGGAAAGTATCTACTGGATCAGTGAATAATCCAGTTTCAATAGTCTCGAATTATCTATTATTGACTGGTCATAAGCATATCATAAGCATTAAAGAAATAATAATAACCAACCTATAGTCAACCATCTTCGTCAGCTCTTCGTCTCGTCGTCTTTGTTTCGTTAGTTCTCTTTGGTCGTCATCTTTGTCTCATTATTTTTGGCAACAGATAATTCGTGCTCAATACGTTGCCGGCACCACTGCCAGCTTGCCGCCATCCACAAGTAAAACACTGCCATTGACATAGGCCCCCGCCCTGCTGGTCAGGTAGAGAATGACGCCCGCTATGTCCTCATCCGAACCCGCCCGTTCGGCGGGGATGTACGACCGAGACAGCGCACCCTCCTCGGTGACCTCCTTGTCCTTGCTGATGCGGAATGGCGTCAACAGTCGATCCGACATGTCGGACGGAAATACTGCAACTGGTTAATTAACTAACCCCAGGCCCTCCCGAGCAAGGAGAATACTCACATCCCGCAGCGAGCGCATTGAACCGGATTCCCCATGGCACGCAGTACGTGGCGAAACACTTGATCAGGCTGATCAGGGCCGCTTTGCTGCTCGAATAGGCAAACCCATATCGCGCGTCGCGCATGAATCCCGCCATGCTCGCTGTCGCAATCACCTGGCTTTTCAGGGGATAATTGCCCTTTTTGTTCCCCTCATCGAGGAGCTCGAGAAACGCCAGGACGGTGTAGAAGGCCGCGGTGCAGTTGAGCCCGTACACCGCGTTGAACTCGGCCATGGGCACGTTCCACGCATTCTGGACAAACTCGGAGACTGTCGCTCGGGGAGGGAGCCCCTTCAGTCCCGGCCCAGCCATCCCAGCATTCGCGACCAGCACATTGATGTACCCGACCTCTTGCCGGACAACGTCCGCGGCGGCTTTGAGGCTGTCTTGAGAGGTGACATCGGCGGGGAGCGGTCGGATGACACTAGAGGATCAGTAAAGTTAGACGTTGGTCTGGACTATTTGCCAGACATGGCTGGTAGAAGAGAGAGCTCGGTGCAGGATCCGGCTCCGGGCACGTGCTGTCGGCAGTGATGTTTCTGTAGGCATGTATGTACCTTGGATAGCGGGCCGCTGCCTCTCTCAGCTTGTCCTCCCGCCGCCCCACGATGTACACGGCCGCTGCACCGTTTTCTGCGAGAGCTTGGGCCATCATCAAGCCCAGGCCTGATCGAAGAAGGGATTCCTCAGCTCGCGAGACCCAATCAAGGCAGGGATGCAGAGCCACCCACCTGAGCCACCGCCCGTGATCACGGCGACCAGGCCCGTGATACTGAACAGCTGTTCTGATTTGACGGACGGAGGCATGTTGCAGAGGCAGAGAAACAAGGATTAGGCGTGCTTCTGGGCTCCTCCTAGCCCGAATCGCGTTCGGGAAGCGTCCGATCTACTACTGTCCAGGGCCCTCAGAAACGCCTGACTTTATATAGCCCCGCTGGAGCCAATCTGACGACACTATACTCAATGGGGGCAAGGCGGAGCAGCTGAGATGCAATCCCGTCCTCCGAGATGTTCTGGAAGTGAGTTTAAGTTGGGGAGCGCTGATCGCACGGCGGTTCGACCGGCCCGAATCGGGTGACCAGCGTGTGGATCGCGGAAGCTAGGGACTCGTATTCACGCAGGGCCTGGCAGTAGCATGGCTCCAGGGCAGTCTGGTAATCGATTCAGATGCTGAAACCAACAGGGGGGAGGGTCTGGAAGATGCTTGGCGACGATATCCTCTGGGCAATGGCTCGGGGTTGCATGATGCCATTCCCGTCAGCGACAACAGATGTTTGCAGCGGGTGGGGGAGGGGCAGGAGGAGCCAAAATGGGATGCCCGAGGCCGCGACCTTTGCGGCGTAGCATCGCTGAGCACTCACGTATTAACGGCCAGGGTCCCCTCCGATCGCGATTCCTCCTGGTCGCAGTCGAGTCTTCCATTGCACGCAAAACACCAGGGAACGTTCCGCCAGCCATTCTCTTCAGAGCACCATGTCGGAGCCAGCCCCCGTGATCCTCTGTGGAAAGACCACCCAGATTGGCGAGGGCGTCATCGCCAATCTCAAACCAGAATACGAAGGTGCAATCAATCAATCAAGGATCTCTCTCTCCTCTCGGAGCTGCCAAGCTGATTAGTCTCTCCTTGCAGTTGTCCACTTCATCATGTCGCCGGAAGAAGGGAAGGTGGCCATCCCGGCGATTCTTCGAGGAGAGGCGCCTCCCAACCCCAGCAACGATCTGGGCTCGAAGAACTACTCGAGGCCGCCCATAGCCGTGCTGACGGGCGCGGGATATGACGACCAGGGCGTCGAGGTGATGCGCACGGCTGCAAAGGGTCTGAAGCCACTGCCTTGGCTGCGGCCGGATACCTCCAAGCCAGCCCCGCCTCTCGGGCCGGAATATGGCAAGGCCCTGGTGGAGAGGATCAAAGTCACCTTGAAGGAGATGGCAGAGAAGGGCGAGCTGAACGAGGATAAGGTCGTCTGGTACTAGAATGCATGTATGCACAGTACATGCATGTCTTGCACCTTGCTAGTCACTGGGACGATATGACGGTCCTATCGAGGCAGATCCCTGCGATAGGACGCGTGGCCAGACGGGGATGATGCAGCACATCGAACTAGGTCCAGGATCGCGTTGGTTGGGGCCAAAGCTTATTGAATTTAGCAATGTCTGTGCAGACCCTGCAGAACGGTGAACCTTGGCATGTACTGTATCGTCGGGTGGGGTAGTTGTCGATAAGCAATGTCATCTATCCTTGCTGTGATCGAGCAAGCTGAGCACGAGTGTCACCTTGGATGGTCACACTGTGCAATTTACGTGCAGTCAATTATTAATATAATACTGATTTCCATGTCTAGTCTACTGCTCATAAGCACTACTCAGCAGTAGACTTAGATAGGAAGCCAAGGGAACCCTGGGAGCCGGGTCCATTGATGGCAGCAGGACATTGTCCCTGGAGGCATTCACATCGCTGCAGTCTGCAAACAAAGAGACCATTATGATTGTTAGGGTCCAGGAAGGTGAAACTGTCCAAGGACAGTACTGAAAACGACTCGGTGATGTCAAAGTAAGAGGAGCCATGCGGCATCAGCGAGCAATTCTTTAGTCTGTTCTGCCAGATAGGCCATCGGAGTGTCCTGCGACCGCTTTAGGGACCTCGTAGAAACATGGCATCAGCACAGTGAGAGCATGCCTCATCGTACCTGACCTTGGTAGCAGACCACAGAACCGGAACAGACGGCAGCGTGTTCAGGTCCGTAGTTTTGGGCCTTTTGTCCGGCAATTGTAACAACCCAAGCAATACCGAGGAGATAGCCACGGGAATAATATCCACTTTCTATCCACCTTCTATCCACTTTGTATTCGCTGCATGACTTCAAATGCTGAGAAGATGGTGCACGTGCGCGGGACGGTGTCCCTCTCAGCAATCGGAAGGTTGCAGCCATCTTATCCAGCCCCTGTCAGCAAATGGCCCCCATCCTGCCCGTGTTGCCGCGGCACGTTCTGGCCCCCGGCATCCGGCTCAGTCGACAAGTGCACGGGAATTGCTTCATGACTCTGTCCGTCTTGCGTGATTTACGAGCGTACTAAGCGCATCGCCATCCGCAAGAAGATAAAAAAACGGACTTGCAAAGGTGGTAACTGCACTAATGAGTGCTAAATCGGTTGATCTGGTTCAGAAACAATTGGTGTTCTAAATTTATCGGTGGCTGGAGACGCTTCAGGCTGCATGTCGCAATTCTATTCGAGCGGGGTGCAGAGTAGCACTGCCCTGCCTGCATTCTGGAGTACGAGATGTCGAGCTTACCTAGCTGAGGCCTCTCGGGTCATCGAATACGACGTGATGGCGCCTGGGGAGCTTACAGCCATGCTTGGCACACGGTCCCGGTGACGATCCTTGCTTGAAGATAAGAATATTTAGATCTAACCTGGAGTCATGAGGTCGTTAATCTTCTTTCTGGGGCCCCTCCATTTGATATCACATCCTCCTCCTCCCTCCTGCCTCCCAGGGACGACTCTATTGCTGTTGGTGCTACATTCTATTCAATCTTGTCTCTGACCAACGCAATGGTTGCCCATCCGATCACCATGCTTCGCCTGCTGGAAAGGCACGAGGAAGATCCCAGTGTGGGTGTGGCCGACAACATTCGAACCGTCATCGGGGTCTCGATCTTTTCCATCTTCCTTTCCGTTGTATCGACGGCCCTGCGATTTGGCTTCAGGAAGAATAGGAAGTTGCCGTGGTTGCTGGACGATCATATGATGGTGGTTGCCACAGTACGTCCTATGACAATCAAGTAGCAAATTGGCGACGGCTACTAAGCTCGACTACGTCTCTTAGGTCTTAGTCATTGCTGATGCCGCCTGTTACCTGCTGGGTGAGTGACCCTGCCTGTTGTGCAATTGCTCTTGTTGACAGAAGAAATCAGCACTTCGATATGGATTTGGGCATCATATCTATACCGTGAACCCGGCTGATCTAGTCACCTTTTTCAAGGTATTACACCAACGCTCAGTTAGTCTGAAAATCACATCTAAACATCTCGCACAGATCGTATTTGCCACTTTTATCCTCTACGGTTTCGCAGTCACCGCCGTGAAGGTTGGGGTATTATACTTCTACCGAAGGATATTCCCCGGCGCCGATCTGAAGATCTGGTTGATGGTTCTAGGTGCTCTGTCGTTGATCTGGTTCATCCTCATCACCTTGATTTCCGTCTTCCAATGTATGCCTGTCCAGAAGGCGTGGGAGGCGGAGTTGCCTGGCTATTGCATCCCATATCTGGATATTTTCATCGGCATGCAGGTCGCCAACATTGTTCTGGACATAGCCATCCTGTGTCTTCCCATCACCACCGTCTTGAAGCTGCACATGACGGTGTCGACCAAAATCAGTGTCGCCGGTACATTCGGGCTGGGTGGGCTGTAAGTACCCACATGTCTCCATGATATCGCTGATTGCAGCCGGATACTAATTACCACTAGCTCCATCGTTTTTGCTATTATCCGGCTGGCGATTCTCGTTCTTGACCGGAAGCAGACAGATATAACTTGTAAGTCCATCTCTATCTATTTGGTGCGGTGCGCAGGCAGTATTGACTCTGGTCTGCTCCAGTCGGAGTGGCGACGGCGAATTGGTCCATCGTCGAGCCCGCGTTTGAGATCTTCTGTGCTTGCTTGCCGACCATGACGCCTCTTCTGAAATATATCCGCAAGCTGGTGGCCAGTTTCGGATTCACGAACCGCCGCAGCTACGCATCGTTGCGCAATACGTGAATACTACCCTAACTGAGACTAGGTAGTGCTACGAATACGATCATGTTCCACGTGGACCCTTAGAATAATTCTAATCTTGGAACATAAGCCAATGTAGCAACAGTGTCGATTATTACTACTACTACTAGCGAATCGATACAACTTCAATTTCGTACTCGAAAAGAATAAACAAGCAAACCCTAACCCTATACACAACACATCATGGAGAGAAAAAAAAAGAGGAAAACAAGGTGAAGAAAAAAAAAACAATGTACTCTGACCACTTGCAACCAGCCCACCCAACCAGCACAGCACCGACGTTACATCCATCCATGCATAATTACATATGACCCCGCATTGATCGTGTCCCCAGAATCAGCGTCGAATTCGTCCGTCACTTCTTTCTCTCACTTTCGCTTCATATCCACTCAAACCGAGGATTTGTGCGTCCGTCTCTTTATTTTTGCTGACACGGTCGAATCATGTGACAGTGCAGGGATGTCAGAAGCTGAAAGAACAAAGAGCAACCCCGTCATTTCTCGTTCTTCCCCGGCTCCTTCCGGTGATTGTCGAAGTGGCCGCGACGGAGCGGAGAGCACGGGAGGGCGGGCAGTCCGGGCTCTGGTCCAGACGTCTCGCGATCACCGTCAACACCACCATTACTGATTTGAATATACGCAGCCGCAGACGCAGTCCGCATTAGTCTGATTTCATTACTGTTATTGATGTCATTGTTGCTATTGTTATTACCGGGAAGCCGCAACAGGACCTTGCCCAGGTGAACGAGTCGAACCCGCGGAACAAGAACTGCAGAAGATGCAGACGGCATCGCGTTGGAATGATCGGCGATCCGGGTGACGGGCGTGATGCCTAGCTTGACTGTGTGGCTAAGGATCCTGGTGCCTCGAAGCGAGCCGTGCCTGATGCCATTGGGACCGCCATGGTTGATGCCGTTGCCGTTGCCATTGCCGTTGCCGTTGAGCGCCAACCAAGGGTCAATATTGGTCATCGTCACCGGATCAAACACCTCGTTGGTTTCCGGGATGCGAAGGCGTGTCTCGAACGGAGTCGAGTGCAGGTCCAGCGAGAGAACGTGGGCGCCTGCGATGATCTCTCCCAGCGCTTCGCCCGCTTGCGTCATGTTGCCCGAGATGAGCGGTGCGATGAACTGCCACAGCTTGAGAAGATGGTCCTGCTGGCGCCGCTTGTAAAACTCCTGGAATCCTGCCTTCTCTTTAACGAGCTTCACCTGCTGAGACATCGCAGTGATCATCATGTTGCGAAGCGTTGTGGCGGTGTCTGATATTCATTTCGTCAGGGAGTGATAGCAGCGGAAGGAAGGGAATAAACCTACCAGGGAACAGGTGCTTCCTGATCTGGTTAATCTCATGATCAGCCGTGAAGTCAAAGCCCTTGATCACGGTGATTTTCAGAATCTCGTGGACGATATAGGAATTGATCGCCTTGGCAATCTGAAGCGGGCGCGTCACGGGATTGTTCAGCAAGTGCCATGCGACCTTGCTGTCCGAGGTCGACAAGATATAGTCCTTGACACGCTGGTCAAGGTGGATATCATTCCACGCGCTGGGTTCTCCCGCATAGGTACGGCCAAAGGCTTCTGACTTGTTCCAGAGTTCCTGGAATCGCGCGCCAAACTCGGTCGCCTTCTGCTCGAAATTGAAGCTTTGGACCCGGATCACTTTTGGAGCTAAGGCAGAAGGGCGACTGAAAAGGTCGCGAATCGCGGCTCGACCGTCGTGAGGGCTAAATCGGCACGTGTGAGCGCGCATAGGCAGACTGGCGATCGGAGGTGACATAAGTGGTTGGTGTTGGTTACTCGACGACAGTGGTGCGGTACGCACAGGCGGCGGAAGATCAGACCCAGGAGCGGGAGCATGAAACATACCGGTCGAAAAAGACGCCTCAAAAGAGTGCTGAGTGGTAAGCTTATGCGGCGGCGGTGGTAGCATGGCTACCGTCAGGGGAAGCGCAACGCATCTGCTCCTGTGCGACTTGGGATCGGAGATCGTCCGGCTCTGGTTGCTAATGGTCATCTTCTGCCGGTTGACGAGGTCCTCCAACTCGGCATTTCTCAATCCCAGGCGTGTGATGGTCGACGCGTCCTGGTCTCTCTGGGAACGGGTCTCTTTCAGCTCTGCCAGGGCCACGTCGAGCTCCTCTTCGGTCTCCCTGAGACGGGTCCTCAGATCGTCCATTTCCCGAAGTAGGAGGTCGTAGGGCCCTGGCTGATGAATCACGAGAGGGCCCGAAGGACTGACGGCTAGACCCCTACGCGAGGGAGTCATCTTCTTGTTGGGCGAGACGAACGGATCGGAAGACATGACGTTGATAATGCACAGACAGGAAAAAGGAAGAGTCAAGGCGGAACTTGAATGAACGACTCGAACTTGAACTTGAGGCAAGAAAGCTCTCGATTCAAAGCGATGTACGCGTTGCCAAATCACTATCTAGGTGTGGAAGCAGAGCTACCACACTCAAGTCAAGTCTCGGATAAATGCAAATCAAGTCAACAGAGTCGAAGCAAAGATCAAAGGGCGGGAAAGAAGAATGGAGAGAAATAAACAAGGATGAACAACAAAACACGGTAGGTGGATGAGGATGAGGATGAATGAACACGGTGATGGACGTGAATGTGAATGTCAACAAGAAACGACAAGCAAGACAGACTGCCAGGTCCACGACAGTCACAAATAGAAACAGAGCAATCTCGGCGTGCTAACTAGAAACGACAACAAGGAAGAAGAACTGGGTAATCAAGTGACATGTAATGTCCTGGGTATATACCTAGGTAGGGACAAGGAGAGAGCAACAAGCACAGAGCAAGCAAGCCAAAAGAGTCATGTTATCACTGTGATAACAGTCATAACCATAACAGGATAAAAAAGGACAATGAAGGTAGATGGATAGATGGATGGATGGATGGAAAAGAATAACTAAGCAATCGTAACCCTAACTAAGGACAGACAGACTGGAAAAAGATGAAAGAATGCTTTTTTTTTGGTATACATATACGAACATACATTGAGAAAGGGAGAGAGGGAGAGAGCATGCACAGGACATGGCCATGATATGTCATGAAATGACACATTTCACAGTATGATCACAGGATGGATGAATGTATGACTTACCCTTACCAGTGAAGGCAGAAAGCAGGTAAAAGACAATAAGCATGATAGCTTATATTTTTTATCCACCATAATTGAGAATTAAGGAGTGGACAAGGCTACATAAGATTATCTAAGAAAAACTACATAACCCCTTAGGATTGCTTGCATGTATATACGCATGTCCTCTGACTGAAGGAGGCATCAAGGGAGGGAAGAGCTCCATTATATTAACTCAGTCAACTCAATCCTAAGCAAGTAAGTGGCGACCCTTATTTAATCTTTTTTTGCCCTGCTAACTAGAGTGTATGATTACGTGTCTTTGTAATAGCGATAATGACAGTAACATGATAATGCTATCGATTTACAAAAATTATATCCACAGAGAAAAAAAGTTCTTTTCTCAACATAACGCCCCTAGAAAGACAGACAAGTAGCTACCAGCCCCGCTTGATAACACCAAATGCAAAAATGCAAAAATGCAAAATGATTGCTCCAGGGTAGCACGTACCGAGGGTAGCGTCATCCCAGTCAGGTACAGTACAGTACAGGGACTGACGATATCACTGCAGATATAACTGCCCCTACCCACAGTTAGAACAAAACCTACCATCATCGGCCAGCATGACATGACATGAAAATGCCAAGGCTTAGATCCTTTAGATCGCTTTGGTTCGCGAGAAGAGACTGCTGTACACGGCGTCAACAACTGGCTGGGCACTGATCTGCCGGCCACCAAAGAAACGCCCGTTGAGGCCTTTGATGGCGTTCTCACCGCCTTGGACACGGTCGAACTTGAGGTAGATGTCGCCTTGGGAGTGTGGATCTACAGCAATGTGAACAACGTGGCCATATTTTTCTTCGCACTCAGCGCGGACGTCCTCCTCCAACTCCTTGACCCAGTTCTCACCCTCCTCCCTAGAACATCGTTAGCGAAGGCACTTAGAGAAAAAACCGAAGGAGAAACATACTCAGCAGGATCAAACATGTTCCTCAGCACAACGCATCGACTCGCCATGTTAACGTTGACCGGCAATGGTTTGGTCTCGGTCTTGGGCTTCAGCATCTGACGCTTTTCGTCAACAGTGGGTTCGGGTTCATCTGTTCTCGCGAGTTTCCTCATCAATGCATCTCTGCTATAGTTGTTGAAGTTCACACCAGCAACGTCCGTATCATCCAAGGCGCTGGCACTGCTCGCCCCTTTGTCATCTCTTCCGCCAGCCCGGTCGAAATTGCTGACCGAGCCACCACCATGCATTCCACGGTTGCCGCCCTGGCCCTGATAACGGTTCATAAGGTTCGCTGAGTCAGGGGTAAACTTATCATTGCCAAGGCCAACCCGGATCGGTCGACCAGCCAGGTCGAAACCATTCATCTTTTCCAGAGCTTCCCTGGCATTATTAGGATCACGGAACCTATGGGTGGAATGTTAGCGACCTCGAATTTGAAAAAGGAGCCTGACACTACGTACTGAACAAATCCGTAACCCCGGCTCCGTCCATTCTCGTCCTTTTGCAGTTGGACAAATTCGAGTTCACCAAACGGTTCGAAAACATTCTGGAGATCATTTTCAGTGATACTGAAATGAATATTACCAACATACAACCTGTGAAACGGCGCAGAGGGGTGATGTCCACCGGCATCCGAGTTTCTAGCTTGGCGATTCTTCTCCGCTTCGGTCAATTGTGCAATGATAGGGATTCCTAGAAGCTTCTGGCCGGTGAGCTGGATAGCAAGGGGAACTGATTCTTCGTTCTTGAATTCGACATAGCCAACGCTGATCCCCGTCAGTAGACGTTTCGGCAGGCAGAATTACGGAAAACACTCACCCTTTCGACCTCCCACTAACACGGTCCTTGACAATCTGGGCTTCCTTGACAGGGCCCACCCTCTCAAAAAACTCAATGAGTTCCTTCGTTCTCAGACGGGCTGCAAGCTGCTGGACAAAGATAGTACGCTTATCACGTTCATCCTCGTTGAGGTCGGAGTCCGGCGTCCTGCTGCGGCGTCTTGGACTGGGACTGCGCCTCCGGCTATCGCGGTCTCGACGGCTGTAGTATCTGTCATCGTCGCGGGAATCCCGTCGGGAACGGCCAGAGGGCCGATAGTATCTGTCGTCATACGGGGATCGGGATCTCGTGCGAGCACGTCCTCCGCCGCGGTAGTAATCACCACCGTATCGGTCGCGGCGAGAGCGGTGCCGGTCACTGTCACGGCTCCGGCTTCTCCTTCTGCTTCTATGGCTTCCGTTAGCACTGCCATGCTCGCTTCTCGGACTCCTCATGTCTTCATCTCTGTCGTAGTCTCGGTCGCGTCGTCTATCGCGGCTGCGGTCTCGGCGCCTGCGATCTCTGTCCCGGGAGCGATCGCGATCCCTGTCCCGAGAACGGTCGCGATCGCGGTCGCGGTCCCGGTCGCGGTCCCGGCGGTCACTGGCATCGCCTCGGGAGCGGTCATCACGATCTTCGGAGCGTTTCTCTGCTCCCTCGTTGGAGGCGGGGGCGGCAGTCGACTCGAGGAGTGCCTCTACGTCGAGACCTGACATGTCGGGTTTGCCTTTGAATACCTCTCCTGGGCCAGGGAAATATGACAGTTATGGAGAGGGTTGGTCACTTTGGCTTTGTTAGAGAGGAAAAGCGGAAGCGGGCGTGATGTGCGAACCCTTCTATGCTAAATCACTGGGGCATTCAGAGGAAGCCTCTGGATGGGCGCAGATCAGGATCTGGTGGGCTACTGGCTGTCAAGACGTAAAACGCGGTATTGTGAGACCAGCGAGAGTGCGAGCGTTGATGAGCAGGAGATGCAGAGAAGAGGCGGAGACGGTCCCGAGCCACCGCTTTTAGCGTCGATGGCGCCGTTCAACAATTTCTCACATCACGTGAGCCATCCGCGCTCGTGTGAGTGAATGCCCAATGGCCAATAACGTGAGACTCAGAACATCGCAGCCAATGCTTCATTGCAGATCAAAGACATATGATATCACAAGCCTTCAACAACTTGTATGATATCATTTGGTTTCTCTTGTTATTGAAGTTGTCTTTTTTTTTCTACTAAAAAAAAAGTTATTTGTGCCATGTATGATTGTTGCACCCTGTACTTTGGCCTCCGTCTGAATCTTTCTCTACAGAATTTTGTCCGAGAATACTCCGATTCAAAAATCAGTACATTACGTATTAGCTAGATACCAGTAGCATCGCGTCCAAATACCTTGGTTCCAGGGACTTCCCATACATTAAAAGCCAATATCAACAAGACGTTGTATGTAGGAGAGGCATCATCACCTTGATCCCATAATGACGAAAAGATGTGGAAGTCACCCAATGAACAAAAATAAATTATAATTTAGAAGCAACAATGACAGACCTTAGATGCCCCTTGCCAGAGTTCTGATGAGACGAGTCGTCAGACAGTGTCAGGAAGTCTGTCTTGACTATACTTACAGAATTGCCAATTGGCATATGATTAAACACAATATTGACATGAAACCGTAAATTAGACATCCCGGCGATGGCAGAAGGCCATCATCTACTCAGACTTGACATGCTGAGGAGGAGGTAGCTCGAGTTCGGTTCCAAAAACGCGGTCCCAGAAACGACTCGTCACACCGAAGCCATTTTCAAAGTCGGCGAAATGGTGCTGAAGGTGGTACTTCTTGAGCTGCTTATAGTAATACGGCAGACTAATGCGAGTAGTCAGTATGACCTGATGAGGATGAACCGTTGATGGAAGCAGTTACTTACTTGCGATGGTGGAGGAAGTAATGGGTCATGTCGTAGCAGACGTAACCAAAGATACCCCCACAATATACCAGGACAGCCGCGTACCAATTGTAGAAGAACACGAGATGAGCGAGTTTGTAGAATGGAGCAGCAAGGATCACGAACAGTGCAGGTGGCATGACCAGGCGATATCTGTCCATCGGCAGATAATGGTGAATGCCGTGCAGCAGGAAGTGCAGCGAAATCCCGACCCGATTGTCTGGAAGCCATCTAACAAGGCTGTCAGCATTTCAGAAGCGACAAAAATGAAGGCCAGGATCAGCATACCTGTCGACGTGGAAGAGAAATCTATGCATGCCATATTCAACCAAGGTCCAGAAACAAAGACCGAAAATCCAGTAAGCAGCCGCCGCTATAATATTGTTCAAGCCTGCAGCAGCCATATACGTAGCATACGTGACAGGCGGAAGCCAAAGCATCGGTACTATGTACCACGGAGTCTTGCTCAGGGGCTCGAGAAAGTTCCCAAAGAGCGGGGCGGATTGTCCCCCTTTGTAATGGCGAGGACGGTGGACTTGCTTTAGGTAGAACTCCTTCGAGAAGCCGCCATACCACAGCTGAGGGAACAGAGGCTTGCTTAGGTCCAGGAACTTGTGTGTTTGATAATCCGCAGCGAAGTCTGTCTCAACCGACAAATCCTCCTCGCTTGACATTCCAGTGCTCTCATATACTGGCCGGGACTTCCCAGACTCCTTGGCACCACCGTTCGCAGTAGTTTTCGATCCCTCCTCTGACGTGACAAAACCAACATGGCATTCCTCGAGGATCTCATAAGCGGCGTCGGAATGTTGATGAGAGGCCGCATCGCGCATGATCTCCTCCACGTCCTTGCCGGCGTGCTCGAGAATCAGGTCCGCGCCTCCCGGATGGTCGTCGAGAAACCCGGTAACATCATACACCTTGGAACCCAGGATGACATAGCAAGACTTGGCCGAGTTGTGTGCCCGGACTTCGGCCTCCGTGAACGTGGGCAGGCTTTTCCCAGACATTGTCGGAGACGGATATAACTGCTGGCGTCGACCGCGATGGTAGTCTCCTCCAGGATTGTCTGGAGTGTCGGTTTGTAAATCTGAGCAACCAGTCGCGCAAAGAAGTCGGATTGTCGATGGAAGGAGTCGGGAGGGTCCGCCGGGGATAAAACGCGATGAGGGAACGACGGAGCAAAACGACGGCGGATCCAAGTGGCGTGAGCGTCTCCTGAGTCCTGGCTGCAACTTCTTGGAAGGCGGCGGGAGGTACCCGTCCACTAAGTGGGTGTGCTCCGTTCCCTGCAGGAAAATCAGTGGTCCGACGGGCTCACCGCCCTCGATCACACCGGCAGAATCCTGTCCTGTCCGCGGGAAGTTCGAGCCAATCCCGTGACTCGGTTGCCATCACGTGATTGCACTCGTGCCGCTTTACGTGCCGACGCAGCACAGATAAAGCGGCCAGGGATGCGCCCGGCCCGACTCCCGGCCGAGCGGCCCCCGGCTCACGTGGAGCGCGCATCTGCCGACACAGGGAGCCGACCGGCCAAAGAAAGGGGCAAATGAGAATTATGTCGATGACAGCAGAGAGGCTTCAAAGACATGCAGAAATACGTACAGACGATCACAAGACGTGGTACCAAGTTAAGCTGGGCATGTTGACGGTGTAAGATGAATAAGAGCGACGATGCGACCTCTCAAATACTCCTCTCATGCTCCGTAGACCGCCACAATGGGAAGCAGGGGCTTATCATCTGGTGCCAACCCTAAAAGCTCGTGCCCTACACCCTAAGCCCTATTCCAGTGGTGCCGTCCAATGATGATCAGCAAGCGAAGTTATTGAATTAGAGCTTCTGCTATCTCATCAAGAGGATCATAACAGCAATAACATGGATTTTATATGCACACTACAGTCTCCATGGAAAGTACCTACGTGAATCCCGATCTTGATCCCGCCCATGTTATCTATGAAGTAGCGACTCGATAGTCTGCAGGTCCGGGTTACCTACAGCTACCGAATGGAGAAAGGCCTAAGTAATGCAGTATGATGTGTCTGTCCCGGGCCCAACAAGACGCCAAATGACCCAACTCGACCCATTTCAGCTGCATTCCTACGACGAAAAGAGTTTAAACTTGTCGCGGGCCGACTTCCGGCTTGGATGGCGTGCACGAACCACCGCCAGTTCAACGGCGTCCGGCTGAACTCACGGACCATAAGTTTCTTGAAACACCGAGCATAGCCATAACGCATTGGAATCCAATTCCCCGATACACTGTACTGTCCACTCCGACCGTGTGGGGTGGCTCCTTGAATTTCATGCGCGCCTTGGAGTTTTTGCTTGATGATCAGACCTGCTGCTTGATTGCTTCCAGGAGTTACGTATCAATGGATGCTAGCGGGACTTTTACTACTGAGATTCCTCTGCACATGGCTTGCCAACGTCAGCAGGGACCTAATCCAGCGCTGCTCGACTCACTCCGTCTCCGGCCGTTTCTGGGGGTGCGGAGCAGGGCCGGACTCTGCTAGCTCTGGCGCCGTGAACCCATTGCCCCGTTCCTGGGCCGCCCCGGCCCTTCTGCCTGCCAACCAGCGTCTGACGTGTCGCGCTTCACTTCTTGACTTGGCCTGGATCGAACAGACCATCCGTCGGCAAATTCGTCTCCACCCGTTGAGACCGACCCAGATCTCTACTGTGTCCAACTCAGGGCTCAGGGTCGCATTGTCGACTCGGGTCTCCGCCGCCCATGGCCCATTCCGTCTCCACTGATGAGAGAGCATGGGGGTATTCCGTACTCTGTACGGAGTAAGAGTCGGACATGGAGTTTCAGACCGGAGACGTGTTACAGCACAATAATATGACTGGGTTGTCAATGCAGCGAATTCGTGACATGAGTGTGGCTCACGAATGATAACCATTAACGCCTTCGAGAAGAGGGGGAAAAAAAACAAGGTGCGACTAGTGATGCCCCTACAGGCTACATGGCCTGACGGCTAACGCCAAAGGAAAAATGACAGGTTACGCTAATGCATTCTTAAGTCTTGTTTTCAGGGATCAAGACACCGCCCCTTCCCGTTGAGTTGACAATATAAGAGTTCCTCCTTTCGGCGGAAATTGGCAAAAATTAATTTCTGTATGTGCTTCATCACAAAATCCCATTGTCGATCTTCGTCATTTGTGTATGGACAGGGGTATTAGCAGTCCAACTGCACAAGACTTGGCTAGTCGCTCTGTTAATGTCAAACGGGGAATGCCTGGGGGAAGACTGAACAAGCATTTCTAGACTGTGATTGTTACCTCCACCAAGAACCTGCCATCTACCCCGGAGCTCTCAGCATGCCGACCACGCTGGCGGAAGCCTCATCCCTCCCGGTCAATCCGGTGACGGCCTATTTGCGCGAACTGCAGCACTCGAAAACAGGATTGCCTCATGGCCAGCTAGTGTGCGTCTCCGCATCCCCGACGGTCACGACCACAGACGCCTTGCTCCGACTGGCAGCCTCCGTTGGCCCTCACATTGCCATCTTTCAGGTTCACGCTGACATTATCGATGACTGGTCGTCATATACCGTGCATGAGCTCACGCTTCTTGCGAAGAAGCACAACTTTCTCCTGTGGGAAGGAGGGAGACTATTGAACTTCAGCTCCGATATTCCTTCAACATCACAGGCAGAATCGAGGGAACGGAGGAGAGAAGATGTGGATATGGTACGGAGGATGTACACCAAAGGTGTTGTGAGCGTCGCATCCTGGGCAGGTCTAGCAACGTCGTGGGCCTCAGCTGTCCCCGCCCAACAACAGGATTCTGATATCCTGATCCCTGTACTGAAGGGCGCGGCTCGAGAAGCTGTGGCAAAAAATTGCGCAGACCATCCGGACGGAGATTACAGCTGAAGGGACCCCTAACGACGAGCAGGACGGTGATGATGCTGGCGTTATGTACCATTTGCGCCCGGCGGACGTTGACGTTAACACCAATCTGGAGCCCCCCTGTCCGCAGAGCATCTACCATCTCTCTCACTCGGTCAATCACTCAACACTCCGAACCATCATCGCCCTCATCGCCCAGGGACACACTACAACCTTCGGAAAACATCACTGAAAACGGAATCTACGCAGATTGGCCCAATGCTCTCTCTCCTTCGCCCCTGCTAGCTCGGGGCCTAGTACTTTGCTTGCCTTCAGCCACCGACTTCCCTTTCTCTGTCGCGTACAGGGACAGCTGTCTGGCAGCTGCCCGCGCAAACCGTGATTTTGTGGTTGGTTTCCTTTGCAATGAGCCATGGACCCTGGTGTCGCAGAGATCAGATGTGCTCGATGTCAACAGGGCAACAAGTGGTGGAGACAAACGTGATGGGGATTCTCCTGCGCAGGAAGAAAGAGAGGAGTCGTTCATTATCTTCTCGCCGCTTCATGCTGACGCGGGTCCACAACCATCGACAAGAGACGGAAATCGCTCGTCGTCAGTGGATTGGGACCGTACTCGTTCTTCAAGTGCCATGGATACCATTGATGAATCATCAGCCTCAACACAGCCCAACGGCCTCAGCGCCCAAGCGAAAGTGCTGCATGCGACCATTTCTCGAGCCATTGAATCCAGAGATTCTGGACGAAACATGGAACCCGTCAGAGAAGGAACAAGCCCCGCAGGTCATGGTCTCCTGCACATACCCATTGTCACCCTTGGATTATGAGAAAAAAAAAGATTACCGATATGTCGACTTTTCGTTTTGGATCCATTTTTAATTGCTACTCGTTTTGGAGGTCTCAATCATGAATAGGAATCGCCAGGGACTATTTCCTACTACTCATCACAGTATTAACCATAGTTCATAGACTGATAGAACGGCATGTGGCGTGTGATGTGTCTACCTTTTATGTCCTCGTTCTTTTCTCTGTCTCTCTCTTTTGACTCTATTCCATTGTCTATCTACAACAGCAGTCATACATGGAAAGCCAACCGCATGAGCAAATATTATTAGACATCGCGTTAATCTTCGAAAGCAAACATGAAAGGTGGAAAGAAAGAGTATATATATATCTAAATAATTTTTAATGGTTTATGCAATCTCATACCCCTGTACAGCTGTTCCAAGTATCAAATCTAGCGTTATCAATCGGTCATTTGCTGCCCTTTCCGGCAGCAGCAGAAGGCTTTATCTCTGCAGCTCCGTACCAGCTAATGACTGCTAGTCCTAGGAATGCCGAAATGATACTGAACACCAGCGCAACGATACCCCTGGCTGTGAAGCCTTTGGGGAGCGGGGCCGGTTGGTAGTTTGCGTTCTGGAGGTCGAACCAGTCGACAGTGTTACCTCCTGCGTTTCCTTCATACAGGTTACCTCCCGCCTTGCAGGCAGCGATATGGTCGGCCGGCAGACTCAGGATGCCTTGGCCACGCTTCTGGGCCTGCAACTCGAGCGGGGCCTCGACCATGGTCACGACCAGCCCGCTGTTCATGTGCCATTCGATGTGGCAGTGGAAGAGCCACACACCAGGGTTGTCGGCGCGGAAGCGGAGGACAGCGTTACTCGAAGGACGAACAAGGATGGTATCTCGACGCATGGGGACTTGGGGAAACGTGACGTTGGTCGGGTCGTAGAAGCCAGCATCGTCGTCGGCCCGAGCGACCACCTGGAAGTTGTGTGCGTGCAGGTGGAACGGATGTTTTCCGTGGTCATCATTGTTGATAACCAGCTCGACGACTTCGCCGTGGTTGAGCACGAAGGAATTGCTGTTGACGCCGTAGATGCTGGCGTTGGTGACGACGTCTGCCGGAGCGGAGAGAGCAGTGTAGAGAGTGGGCACCTTCTGAGTGACATAGGTGATGTCGTTGAAAAACGCACTGAGCCGCCCATTCGGTAAGTACGTACTCTCATTATTCCTTGTGACAGTCATAGGAGGTAGGGGATGGACTCACTAATTCACACCGTCTCCGAGATTATCCATTTTTACTCGCAAGGTGATCGAATGGTCAACCTTGTCAAAAATCCCCAGGCCATCACTTGGGACGAGGGAGAAATCATCAAACGGGCTGAACTCATCCATGGCCTGAGGCGGTGGTAAGCTCTTCGTGCTGTCGTAGACCAGATAGCTCGTGACATTCGGGTTCAGTCCTGCAGGAACTTTATCAAACATGTCCTGCACCCAGTTAACAGACTGCTCTGTGGTGGATGACAAGGAATAGTGTTGCTGACCTGATCCATGCTGCTCACGATGGGGAAGTTGGCAGAGGTGTCGTTCTTCGTCGTCACCAGCACTCCGTATCTCTGCGCGGCAGCAACGTACAACATATCTGCTTCTGCCTCATTCGTCCACACTCCGTCGACTTCGACAATACGCATCTTATGGCCTTCAATCCAGAAATACTGGCCAGCAAAGGCGCCCATGTTAATGATACGGAAAAAATACGTCTTTCCCGGTTCAACGGCGATGGTCGCATTCTGCGTGTCGTTCATCAATGCTGACTTTGGCACAGGTTCCGCGCCTGTCGGGTTGGTATAGCTCAGGAATGATTTCAGCAGAGACCGCATCGGGTCATGGTACCAGTCTGACAGAGTCAGAACGAACTCTTCGTCGTATTTCCCCTTATATGGCGAGTTGGGATCTTCGACGATCAGCGGCCCACGCAGACCGTCCGGGTACTGGCCCATGAGATGCGAATGATACCAGTAGGTACCCGGTTGATCGATCTAAGAAACGTCAGTAACCCAGGTATCTATCGCTGGGTAGTCTCAAAGGCAAATACGTACGGTGAAGTTGTAGGTGAAAGAACTTCCCGGTGGGATGGGACATTGCGTAACCCCTGCAGGGCCATCCATCTCGGTGGTGCCATTCTGAAAGAGTCCATGGAAATGGAGAGATGTGCTCTCGTTTCCCAACTGATTGTGCACGTTGACGATAAGCCGGTCGCCCACTGAGGCTTTGATCGTGGGAATCGGCCATTGGCCATTGATTCCAATCACAGGGCGAGTATACAGGCCGTCTGGATTTGCTGAAACCCACGTGATGTTGAAATCATATATCCGGGTGTCTGCAACAGCTACAGAGGCCCAGAATATAGACCCCAGGAAGAAAGATAGCGAGGGAGCCATGTTGGAGGCTCAAGTGAGCGGCAGTAGCATGCGAAGACGGGAATATAGGAGAGAACTCAGACGCCGGCATATACCAAAAAGACTCAGCCTAGAGAAGAGGGCTTTTACCCAAGGACTCTTCTCCTCTATACTAGCGCCGGTCCTGCAGGGACTCGACGCGGAGATGCAGGGTTCGAGCGCTCTAGTGGCGGACAGCTCAAGAGATCATCAGAGCGTGCCCGATAACCCATGTCATACGACCTCGGACCAGCACTCCCTGCCAGATTGGTGAGAGCGGGGAATTTTTATAGGAGACGAACGTCGATCTAGTCGGAGATCAATGCGTTCGACTGCGTATCAGATCGCATAGGGGAACCAATCATCACCCTCGGCTCTCATTGCTTGTTCCAATTTTTCCAGGCCTCCCGCGCTACCCTAAGTAGCCAAGACATCGAGGGAGGAGGACTGTTGGGAAAAGCCGTCGTCCTAGTCGATGGGTTTTCGGTGCTATGTGGAGTGCGGCCGGAAGGAGAGCAGGGATTATCATTCGGCACACACGTTGAAACTTTGCAAAGTGCATTAGCCGAATCCAGGAAATAAAGAGAAACAGGAAAAGAAGGGGGCAAAAAAGAAGGCCAAAGCGCAGACAGAGAGAAAAAAAATCCCACCTGCGAGGAGCGGAACGGGTGCAGAGTGGACGCCTCATGGACCGCGAGGCTCGGAAGAATCGAGATGAATGGCTTCTGAAATTATCTGATCCGCCCTCGCGCCGCCATCCTGCGAGCTGATTGCTTGTCGTCGTGGCCGAGCCTTCATCAGATAAACCTTCCACCATGGCTCGGAGTCCGAGATCCCTCGGACATCCAGGGCCAAGACTGTTCCATGCCCATTGTGGCATCCCATCTCGGGCCTGCACGCGGGAAATTTGCAATGCAGGCTAGTCACTGTTGGCAGTCGGTGTCTGCTCATACGATTGTCTAATCTGATTGATTGATAACTTTGGTTCAAATGCCCCAAGCCCGATGACACCCGGGCCTCACGGCTAGACGGAGTTGCGGGAGAGGACACGGTGAAGCGACGATTCTGCGGGCGACATCCTGGTGGAGATCCCATCTGACGGGCTGATCCATGACTTCTTCAGGCGTGCTAACCAGTCGCTAGCATGGCAGCCAAGATCTTGGAAATGACGGCATGCCGGGTGTTATTTTAGTTCGCCCTCCGCACTGTTAGTAGTTCATATACTCCGTACGCCCTGCTTGTCCAGCCAGTCTTCCTTCTCGCGAGTTTTCCAGCAGTGTCGAATATTTATTTAATTAATGGCAGCATTAATGTTCTAGACACCGGCCGCTTTCCTCCAAACTGTACCTTTAGTTTTCGCCACCGTCTGTTGAGTTGGACGAGCTGCTGAGCAGCCTTTCGTCAAAATGGTCAATGTCTTTGCAGTACCTGGTAAGGGATACGCCCCAGAAGAGGCTGGAAGTAACTCTTTCCTGGGATGCTAATGGCGACCAGTCTTTTTCATCGTTTTCCGCGAGACGCTGGAGACCAGCATTGTTGTGTCGATTCTCCTTGCTTTCATCAAGCAACAAGTAGGCCCAACTCAGGATATCGTCGTATATAAAAAACTACGAAAACAGGTATGATTTTTTCGATCCAAACAATGTTGTGCACACAACACGACCCGTTAACCCCCTTAATCTAGGTCTGGCTAGCGACAGCATTGGGCCTGGCAATCTGCATCATTGTCGGTTGCGGCCTCATCGGTGCGTTCTATGGCGTCGGTGTTGATGGCTGGGGCAAGGCAGAGGAGATCTGGGAGGGCATCTTCAGCTTGATAGCCACCGTCATCATCACCATCATGGGTGCTGCTCTCCTGCGTGTCTCCAAGATGAAGGAGAAGTGGCGGGTCAAGATTGCCAAGGCCCTCAAGGCCAAAGATCGCGCATCGGTCGGGAAATTCAGCCTGAAGCGATGGGGCGAGAAATACGCCATGTTTATTCTTCCGTTCATCACCATTCTAAGAGAAGGCCTGGAGGCTGTCGTCTTTATTGGCGGTGTCAGTCTTGGAGTTCCAGCGTCCTCCATCCCCGTTGCAACCATTACGGGTCTGTTGGCTGGATGCATCGTGGGCTATCTGATCTACAAGTAAGCCGACCATTCGAGAAAGCAAGATCTTGATATCGCTTTTACTTACGTGTTGGAATCCCAGGGGTGGAAACTTTGCTCCAATCCAATTATTCTTGATCTTCTCCACCTGCGTCTTGTATCTTGTCGCCGCTGGTCTATTTACCAGAGCTGTCGGTTACTTTGAAATGAATACTGTATGGCACTTATTTTTTTTTCCCCATTCCCCCCGGTCCGTTGGTCAGAAGCTAACGAGCCAACCAGTGGAACCACATGACTGGCGGTGACGCTGCAGAAATAGGGGATGGCCCTGGTTCTTATAATATTCGACAGAGTGTGTGGCATGTAAATGTCCGTATCCCCTTCCCTTTGCGACCCTTTGTCTCTACCCATCGGCTAACTCAACAGACAGTGCTGCAGCCCTGAGCTCAACGGCGGCGGTGGATGGGGCATCTTCAACGCGATTCTAGGCTGGACCAACTCTGCGACGTATGGGACAGTGCTTTCCTACAATCTCTATTGGCTGGCGGTGATTCTAGGGTTCCTGGCCATGATGTACAACGAGAAGAAGGGCCACTGGCCGTTTATGAAGCCGAAGAAGGTGGCTGCTTCCGAGCAGCTGTCATCATCGGACGGAGAGGCCGGTGTTGTGGACACGGCCGAGAAGGCGATCGAAAACACGGACACGACGCCTTCTATGGCAGTTCGGCCTGTCGAAGTATGATGAAAACAAGATCATGAAATGGGCTTATGTGGGAGATGAGTCTTGTCTTCATGATGCATATAATAATGATTATATATCGTTTGTATATAGTTCTACGGCTGGTGAAAAGAAAAGTATATAGCATAAAATAGACGAAGAATACAATGATATTCGAGTATTTACTTCCTTTTTTTTTTCTTTCTTTTTTTCTTCGTAGGTGATTGACGAACTTGGTGGTTGGTTGATCGATAGAACTAAAGCCATCACGTGCGAAGCGATCATCCCACCGCACAGACCAGCCATGCCAGCCAAATCTTCCGCTTTTCCCTCTGTGGCAACAACCTTCCTGCTTTATTATCAACCATTATCAAGCATAAATCAGCATGAAGTGTGGCGTATGAGGCGATTCAATCCTATCTCAATCCCGGTCACTACTATTTATTTCCTATATTCCCCTTTACGTCCATATATTCTCGTCTATTAGTTGTCAGAAGTCCTCCGTCATGACGGTTTGCTCTACCGCAGTCGAGTCCGACGCCTCAGAGCCGCCACTTGCATGAGACGAGCCTATCTTGAGCGCCCTGCTGCTCGCCGGGCCTGCTGGAAAAGAACGAGCTTGATGGACCACTATCTCCGGAGAGCCCTGCGGGTGTTACGCTGTTTCCAGCCCAATGGACTCTGAATACCCCCCATTGCCATCCCCGTCTCCATCTCCAGCAGGACCTCCACGAGGTCCCACGCTGGCAGGCGGTCACTCCTTTGGAAAAGCTACAGCGTCTAAGAACGGCCATGGAGCTACTCCGGATGGCTCCAAGACTATATATAATAAGATCCTCTCGGACGACGGGGACGTTGTCCTCGAGTATGTTGACAGGCAATCTCACTCCTCGAGAGCCCCTGCAGCGCCAGCGCGGTATCGATGGCAGGTTTCCAGCGCCAATCTGATGCGCAATAGCCCCTATTTCTCCGCCCTGCTTGATCCCAACAAGTTTGCTGAGGGACGGCGATTTGAGGAAAGCAAATCCCGACTAATAACCCAGCCATCCTCTGGGGTCAGTTCTAGTAATGAAGCAAAAAGCGATTCTGCAGAAGTATCCCCCGCAGACGACCTGCCTGTGGTGAATCTCAACGTGAGCCGCCTGTCAGGGAAGCATAGAATAGACGTTCTTGAACTATTTCTCAAAGTACTGTGCCTGAACTCCCCGAGTGGTGGTGAGCGCCAGACTAGGCTGGACGAGGAGGTCCGACATCAGCCCGTGTCGCTCATCGCCGGCCTGATCGATATAGCGGATCTCTTCAACTCGCCGCAGATCGTGCGTGACACGCTCAAGCGAGCAGGGTATGCCGCCTCGGTGAAAGGAAAGGTGTCTCTCACCACGTTCAGCCCGTCGCTGCTGAAGCTCAGCGAAGAGCGTATGCGGCAGATCATATATATAGCCATGTTTCTCGATGAGCATGTCACCTTTCAGGTCCTCACGCACAGTCTGATCGTGCTTGGGTCCGCGTCCTGGGTGAATGGAGTCGGTAGTCCTGACGCCGAGAGCCCACGCTGGTCCTATCTACCGAATGGGATAGAAGGTACTGGATGAGAATAAAAAATTTCAAAAAAAAAAGGACTTGCAAGAACTGCTGCTAACGCTTGTGTTCTGCTTGTGTAGAGGAACTGTACTACAGACGACAATGCGTCCTGAACACCATCACGGATATGCAGGCCCATTTCCTTCGCCTATACGGCGCACTGGAAGACGACCCGTCCGAAGGCAGAACGTCGTCTGCACCAAAATCACGTCTCATCCAGTGCCGTTGGGGGTTCAGCAACTCCCGGGCCTGCGACTCTTTCCATCTCGGCGAGATGACCCGCTTCTTCGCCCTGCGCACGAAGACGATCTTTCTAGGATCGACGTTGATCGATCCGGGATTCGAGAATGAATTCTCTGGTGGTGAAGAAAAAGAAGAAGACGATGATGATGCCTTTGACTCTAGGAGTCATGATAATAATATTACTGAGGCCACAGGCCACGACGACCAGCAGCAGCGGACGTCCGGCGACAACATCCTAGTCATAACCGCCTCACTGAGGCAAATCCCAGACTACCAGATCGACTCGAATCACACGGGGTGCGGAATTCGGCGCCGACTGCTCCCGCTCCTGGACTGCATTGACCGATTCACGGGCGGCGGCCGCGGTGTGCTGGGTCTCGCCCTGCGAGCGTGGAAGTTTTCGCCATTGCCGTCGCCCTCGCCCCAGCCCTCAACCTCAACCACAACTGGGACAGCTAGGAGAAGCAGGGGCAAAAAGAACCCCAATTCATGGATGAACCGATCTCTGCGCAGGGCCGAGATGGTCGAGATCCGCGCTTCCAAGATTGTCGCCATCCGCTACGCGAGTATGTCTTGCACGTTCCCTGGTCCGTCACCTTCACCGTCACCGTCACCGTCGGCGCCGCCGCCACCGGAGGAAGAGGCGAGGTTGTTTTTCACGGCCAAGAAGCGGAATTGGGAGAGTTGAGTTTGTTGGAAGTGTTATATATACATATTTTTTCCTGTAAATAGAGTCATGTGTGTTGATCTGAAAATTGACTATCAACTACCCTGTAAATAAATACCTGAGTATGTCAAACAATTAGTCAATCAATCAATCAATCAGTCAGTCAGTCAATAAAGAAGGTTACTTATTTCCCACCCACCAAATTTCGTCATACCTTTTTTTTATCTATTAATTATAATCAAAGTTAAAGTTTGTTGTTAATATTAACCTAGCCTAACCTAATATATTGCCCAAGCGAGTATGCAGAGCGAGTAGGTATGTAGGCAGAGCGTCATTTGCACCGTATACTGACGTTATTAAAGCAATAACATAACACACTAACATTAACACACTAACTACGGTGGGACAGGACAAGCTTTATTGCTATTTTCCTTTTTTTTTCTTGGTTTGCAGGTGAAACTTGACAGATAAATAGATACCTAGATAGAAATGATGGTGATGACATCGTGACCAAGACCAACAAAATAAATAACAGCAGTTAAAGAAATTAAACACGTGCATTTCCTTCCACGTAGCTAGCTAGGTAGGTAGGTAGGTACTTGTTACAAGAAAAGACGAAGATAGAAAAAGGTCTAGAACGTGTGTTTCTTGTTAAGCTGCAGACGGGAAGAATAGTCAGAAAGGCAGCAGGCTCATGTAAATAATAAAGATACAATGACACATTTCCCCCCATTGCTTCAGGTCGAGAGTTCCTTGTGCTTGAAGAAGAAGAAGAATTTTGGCTTTTCGCTGTCCTATATTCCTAGGTACTTTTTTTCTTTTATCAGTCTTTGTTTCCGTTACTAGAAAAGTTCCAAATATCCCAGCTATTCTCGACAGAAACGAAAAGAGAGACAGGGGAAAAGTGTCTACATACACACTTTCCATGTATCGACAGGTCTCTTTTATACAATATGATAAATAAATATCCTCCCGACTAAAAAACAATGAAAAAAGAAAAACTTTTATCGACAAGGATAACCTTTTTTGTTCGAGACATGTATACAAATGAAGGATGAAAGAACACGGAGATTGACACACACGTCTTTTGATGTGTGCATCATATGTCTTCATATTCTAAGAGAATCCAAGATAATAGATGGGAGAACTTCCAACCTAGTAGACAGGAGAACTGTCCCACATATATCCCAGATCAAGGTCGATGTTGGTCGATGGAGGGAAGAACGATCCGGTGATTTGGCCGGTGGCCGGGTCATAAGGCAGATAGTCGTCGTAACTGCTGCTACGCAGGCTCGACTGTGGCTGCTGTTGCTGCTGCTTCTCTGGTCTGAGAAAATCGAGGCCGTCTGGCTGTTCCACGAACGGCATCGGCGTCGGGATCTGTTGATCCATCAGCGAGCAGGATACGCTGTCCAAAGCAGCCACGAAATTGACTGCCGGATCAATCGCCGGTTCATCGCCTGGCAGATCGCTGACGTCAATGCCCACCTGGGGCGCCAGACGCCGCAGAAAGTCGTCACACAGCTTCCATGCTCGGTGGGCCGACGAACTCGATTTCGACAGCTCGTGGAGCCATTCCACAGCCTTTTTGGCCGTCTGAGAGACCTCGACGCCCTTTTCAGGGACGTGCTCGGCTCGGAACGACAGCTCCAAGAGCAGCACCGTGGTGGCCTGCATGATGTAGTGCAGTGAACACCACCAGGGTGTGATCTTATTCAGCAAAACTGCATCGGGAGTTTCAGGGAGGAGCTTAATGATTTGAGAAGCCGATTCCACACATTCGGCAGCCGTCTTGCTGCAGAAGTCATAGGTTCCGTCGGTCTGACAATGCCGCTCCAGACGACAGAGGCACGGTCGCGTAATCGCGATCTTCGTGCTGTAGTACGGAAACGCGAGGCCCGTTTTCTGAGTCACCGTAGATTGTGATGTCTGTGCCGAAGTGAAATCATACGTTTCGGGGAGATTCAGCACCCACGAATTAGTCTCCGTGATGAGACTTTGGATGGTGAATTCGAGGCTGGGCCAAGGTGATTGCACAGCCTCGGCGCTGTACAGTTTCATGTTGACTCGTTTGGCGATCGAAGTGAGGGTCGCCAGGTGGAAGAAATATAGTGACATGCTTGGCGGGAGCGACTTGAGCCATTCACCAGCTGCTGTCTCTGAACCTTTCGACACACCCAGCTCTGTGGTTGGATCATCGGCTTGAGATGGACTGGGTATGCTGGAGCAGGGTGGAGTCCAATCTTGGACCCATAAACCCTTCCGCGATGGGTTACTGAGCAGCTGGGCCACCTCTTCCTTCTGAAATTCACTTTCGTCAAAGGGAATCGGGAGAGGTGTTGTGCAGGTACAGTCAATGATGCAAGAAGGTCGTCCAGTCATCACGCTGAGCAGGTGATCCATAGTATATAACGACCACCAGACACGATATCGGATTTCCTTGGAGGTATCAGATGTATAGATCCCGACGTTCCTCAGGTGAAGTCCAAGTGCCATGGCTCCTCGAACTGCGCTTCCGGAGACCTTCCAGGATCTGCAAAAATATCGGTTAGAAGAACTTAGAATACCTTCAGTTGGAAACAACACCTACCTGTTGATCTGTCCCGTTGCCAAGAGGTAAAAACATGTTAAACCTTCGACTTGCAGCTGCTGCAGATCTGGGTGATCGAACAGTGGATCTTTCATACTGAGTACCCTCGCCCGCGAAAAGTAAACAACATGGTCATTTTCTTCGGCCTCCCACTCGGCATGAACTAGATGTGAGTATACAGCAGCAGTGGCAAAGATCAAATTCAGAATCGCTAGCCACTTGTTCCCTGGTTTGACCGACGGTTGACTGAAGAACAGCTGGTACTGGGAGATAAATGTCGACATCCCAATAATCGGAAACGAGGGATGTACCGATGTGAGGTACGCACCGAACAGTCTATTGGCGACTTCACGCGGAGGGATTTCATGAGAGTCGACCTGTTCGGGGAGACCCATGTCCATATTGTCTGCATAATAATTCAGGGATGCTATCAGGGCGTCATTCTGACCATCTCTCCCCGGGGTAAGAGGAGGCGAAGATTGTCCAGTCTCAGCCAATTCAGTGCGAGTATCCGATTTTTTAGCAGCTTCACCATTAACTTCTCTGCACAGTCTCTGCAGCCACGATATTTCTGAGCTTTTCCCAATGAAACCGGTTGCGCGTGCAGATTCGTCTCTATTGAAATCTTCTTCCACTCGGTCAGTCTCACCGAGGGATCCCGCAGAGGGTGAGCGTGAGGTCCTTCGTTCCGCACCCTCGCCACAGAGAAGCTCTCGACCTCGCGAAATTGCCGATGTTATATCAGACTGGGAGCCGAGACCAGCCTGGCTTGCGTCCTGGTCTCGTTAGGCGGATCGACGAGGTGGATATACCGGCACGTACCACTGTCATTGCACTGCTCATCAATTGCTCATCTGAAACTCCGAAACGGAGACTGATCTTTCGAATGACTTCCTCGTAAGCCTGGACCTTTGCAGACAAAGTTGCAAGCTGCCTTTACTATCTTGTCAGCGGTCTATGGTCCCCTCCGTGTATGGGAAGCGGTCCTCAGTTACCGTTTGGACTTCTCCCTCTTACCGTCAGTATAGCAACAGATGATCCCGGCTTCCCGACAGTTCCTGCAGCCAGACTTGTCACCGGTACATTTTGTTTTCCGTTGGCGGCAAGATTCACAGGCTCGGCGGACATGGCGGCGGTGAAATCGTCCGAGGGAACTGAAGGCAGCCTCTGCCCCTTCAGGGAGCCTGGGGATTGCCATCTTCTTGGAGTTATTGGGTTCTGGCTCCTTGGTGGGACTCTTTCGGTCATCCTAGAGAAGCAGCTCTCAGTCTGATTCTGAATAATTCCGAGGAGTTAGGCAACCCTACCGTAGTTGATAATGGACTACATGTTTCTGTATCTTGATAAGATAGGCCATAGCATGGCTGTACCGACCATTTCTGGAAATTCATGCTATCCATTTGGGAATGTGGGAATAACGTTGTCTGTCAAAAGATATTAATTGAGCTCAGATGCTGCAAGTCTGTATTTGAAGCATTAGCAAGTGATGTTGAGAATTAATTTGAGACTTGTTATCTAACCTCGAGAGAGAGGTCACACTCTGATACCAAGTTACCCGGTCAATTACCAACGGAGTTGAATCCTGACAAGGGGTTGACAATTGGCCGCGTAAGATCCTGATAAAGTTATGAAGCCTTATTCGGAATCACAAAAAGATAGTTGTCAAGAAGTTGGTTTCTGGTCAAGAAAACGGAAAGAAACGATGCATGGAAAGTTCAAGCATCCAGATTCAGGTCGCTCTCGTGGACGCATGTAGAAGAGCATGCGTCATGTTCAGTAAGAACCAGATGTAGGTTCAGGAACATATATCATAGCATGGAACTCTCAGTAGACTGAGTTATTGCAAACAATATCGACTATAGATGCCCGGAAAGCAAATGCGAGTGGGGAATACTAACGCGTGGAAGAGCTTCTGTTAGGACAAGCAAAGTCATTGGCATTATAAACTCACGATTAGAGCTCTAGGCTCTGGGGCTAGACCAGATAGACGCGACGTCAAACCGGGTTGACTGTCGGATTAGAGCTCCGGTACTTCGATTGTGCTCAAGAGGCAACGAAAGTGGCAACAAAGCAGTGCAGAGATTATTATTCACCATCGTTATTTTCCAAAGCTCGAGACCTTGCCCCTTCAACGAAGGCCTTCGGTATAGAGAGATTCAGTGTAGTCGTAAATCAACTGCCTTTTTTAGTGCTTTGCTTAGAGTTTGCAACTAGCTGCGTGATGTACTGCCTATCACTGGGCCAATGGTTATATCGCTCGCGAGCCTCTTATCGAGACTATTCTCCTAGTCGGCTTTTAACATCCCTTTGACAATGTTCTTGGACAAGCCTTGGCTTCCTCATTGGCCAGGGCCCCAGATCAAGATACAAACCATCCCCCCACTGATAGGATGTCAGGGTCCACTGATAGGATGTCAGGGTCATTTCAAGCATGGTTCTAGCATCTGAAGCCGTTTAGGCGATTTTGGATAGACAAATGAACAAAGGAAGTGCTGGCAGACAAACAGTTGATCAGGTCTCCACAGGCGACTGTTGAGACAGTTGACATCCCTATGCGCCTCAGTCCAAGAAAGGGCAACTGGCCGAACTATTAGTAAGGGATCTGGCCTCCAATAGGCCCTGTTGTCGGCGGAGCGAAGGATTGTGAGACGATGCTTTCATTGTTGTTGTAGGCATTTGCTTCATCTCTTCCTTCCCCTTTGCTCCGTGTCTCTATATTAGTACCATACACCTGGCACGCGCATCAATAGGTCCCTGGTTGTCCCGAGTCCGACTGAATAAGCTCTAGGAGATATGTAGCTGTCAGCAATAACCTTGGAAGTTGTTGACGACGATCCTGTGTGGCGGCGATAAAACTGAGGTAGACTCAACCGACAGTTCATGCATCCCTACATTCGGATCCACCTCTGTCAATTCGTTAGCTCTCTATGTCAGGGTCCAAACTATGGAAAAGCCCCAATGCGTGGTTTTGGCGCAGTTGTCGTGAGTGGCACAGCAACTGGCCAGACCATCACAGATGACTGGAACTCCATGTGAGACCCCTGTCAGCGTTCGACCACTTGATCTGTCAGCAACGCAACACATCCACCGATGCGTCGAGGGAGCCCAATCAGTGAGCTTGGAGCAAGGATTGCCATGCCTCCCCGATCCGTGGTTGTGTGCGAGGCGGAACGGAGGATATAATCTTGACGTATTCTATTGTTTAATTATGGCGTTATCTGTGCTGTAGGTATGGCCGGGTATCCTCCGGTTCGACCTAAGTTGGGTATATTGAACAAGTTGGCATCGAACAAAAATTAATGTCATGCAGAGGATCGACAGTACCTCTTTAGTGCTCACCACAGGCTGCTCTACGAGAGCTTCAGTATCACCTAAGGCCTGTTCTAGAGCTGTGTAGCAATAACACGCTCGATATGGCTGCTGGCAGAGTTGAAATCACCGCGGGGTTTTCCAAGCGGAGAATGGAAGGTGTGACTTGCGTGACGACGAGTGCTGCGGGGTTACAGTCGCTCATCTGGCGGATAAATTGCTGGCAGTGATGGTGGCACATCCATGTCTGTCTGGGTGCCAAATTTGAGTCAGTAAAGAAGAGTGTGGGAGGGTTGGTGTCTGCGTTATTAATCCAAATGGAAGTAATTTCCACCCCACACATGCCCACCACCATGATCCCAGAGAGCTCACCGATGTTGATAGCCGATCCTCGATTGCAAGGGTCTGTGCTTGGAGAAGGGTTCGACGAGGTTGCAGATTCAGAGACATTAATCCATTAGGAGTGAAAGTCTGCTATTATTCCGGCTAAGGAAAGAACCAGCCGGCGACCGGCCAAGGGCGCTCTCCAACAACTGAAACACTGTAAGATGGTCATGTCCCATTTTTGAATGCAAGATAGGTTTATCACTAGTAGCCGCTAGTCTAGGAGAAATTCACTTACTATTAGCGTGGACATGATGGGAAAGGGGAGGGTCACATCGATGGAATAAGGAAGCAGCTCATTTCATCTATGATCATCTGACGAAGACATGTGATCGGCAAGAGAAGGAACAGACAGCCTGGTAGAGTGCGAGTGTGTAGCAGAATGAAAACGAAAAAAGACTGGATCTAGGCAGAACCCGGATAAGGATATAACAGAACCATAATCGAATAGACTAAATGCAAGTTTGCAGGCTGCACAGCGCACTGCCTATCTCAATTTGACTACATGCATGCGGGACTGGGTTGTTCAATATGAGAACGATTGGATCTGCATATGCCTGATGGGGAAAATAAATTCTAGCGGGGAAGACAATCGTTTAGGAAATATATGCATAGTTACAGAGCTCTAGCAAACTTATTAATTGTGAATATGGTATGAGTGGCATTAGGTAGAATATTCGCCACAGTTAATTAGTTTATATTCCGACTTTTAGTGATTTACACAAAACACGGCATTCATGCCAATTTCCTTGAAAACATCTATGACCTTCTGACCAGCCATTGCCCTCTTTGTTACACCTCTTGTCACAACCTGCTCTCCGTTGTCTGAATTCGACCTTCAGGACTGAATCGAGTAACAAACGTCGAATTCAACCCAAGAGTGGCATTGGGTATGGTTCCAAATCTTCGTAGAAGGAAAGGATAATCTCACAGAACAATCCCGTATGAAAACAAAGAAACGAGCAATCCCAACATCATTAATTGTCCAGCTATCAATGGTATCCTCATCCCATTCACTCTATCACATATCCTTCGGCGACGCTCTTCACTTCCTTAGAGAAGCCGACGTTCTCGTCCATCTCCAGGAGAGAGACATTAGAGATATCAACCTCAACAAAAGGGTTTGTCTTGGAGAAACGGACGCTCATGGGGAAGAACTCATTCTCGTCACCGTCACCGCCCACGGACTCGAACTCAAAACTGCCTGAAGCGTTGGTTGAATCGACAGTGCCGATGTTCCAGTCAATGCTGTCGCCTGATACTTCGTACACTGCATCGAAGCTGGAGACAGTTGGCTCCGTGGTACCATAAGGAATAGTGACAGTCACATCACGCAAACTGTCCGAGCCCGTGAACTCGTACTCAACAGTAACAGTAGTCGAATCTGAGCCCTTGTTGACCCACACGGTGAATGTGATTGGCAGGATATCTGCATTTTCAGAACCCGTGCTGGCAACACGCCATCTCAGAACACCAATGGAGTTGTTGGCAGGGAAACGTTTGGACGTGTCCTTGAGCTGGATGACGTTCGAACTGGTGAAAAGGTTTTTATCCACATTGGGATGAGTACGGAACTGTGCACCATGTGTTGGGTTTGCAATCAAATCCAGCTTGATCTTCGTGAAAGAGGGGTCGGAGATGCGAAGCTGGAGGTCACCCTTCACTTCGAAGGACTTCAAAGCACCCTCCCGGGTCAATCTGGCGGATATGGTCTCGGCAACCGTTACGTGAACAGCTTCTCGGTCGGCGGACACGGAAGGACGAGCAGATGGCGACTTGTCGGGAGTAGCCGCCTGTGGAGTGACAAGAGGAGCGGATTCTTCAGCTTCGGGGCCCAAATCTCCGCGAACTTTCTCATAGATATCAGTAGACTTGGATTTCTTGCCAAGTTGCATTCCTTTCCCACGAGTCGGGAGTGGCCTGTTGTCGGTTAGCAAAAGACGGTGGCAGGTGGATCTCGACAAGAAACGTACTTGGCAAACGATTTCTTCTTCTCTGCTTCGTATGTGTCGTAAGTTTCCGGAACCGACGGGCGGGAAGGAGGTGTGTATACAGGGTATGTGGGCGTTCGGGGAGCGATGCCACGGCCGGCGCGGGCAGCCTCTCTGCGCTGGAGCTCCAGCTGTTTCGCCTTTCGCTTTCGTTCCTCGCTTGCCTCGAGTTCCTTGTTCTACACTATTGTTAGTCAACCGATATTTGAGGCTGTTAGGAAATTGCAGTACCCTCTCGATAATCTCCTGGATTCTCTCCTCATGACTCTCCATCTCCAAGAATGTCTTGATCTGGCTGAGAGACAGGTTCTCTCGGTACCCTAAGGTGACCAGCTCATCGTATGCACTGAGGAGTTCGAACGCATTTCGCAAGATCTCTCGCTCATCCAGGCTCTTGCAGATGCTCGTAGTCACCTGGGCGAAAAGGTGTAGACTGTCTATATCCTGGAGAATGTTCGATTGGCGGTTGGTGATGAGCACCATGTATAGCTCGTCCAACGGCTGGTAGACAAAGCGCACATTGTCCTGCTCGACTGTTGTGTGCTGCGTCCCAGAGTCGGCGAGCTTAGGGAAAGAGGCAAGCAGAGCTTCGATTCTGGACCGGGCAATCTCTCTGAATTGTCGCGAGAGGACAGCCTTGCCGCCGCGGGTGCAGATTGAAGCCGCGAGGACGACCTGTGTGCGGAGCCATCAGAAGGCATGAAGTGAGCATCAGGGAGTATAATGAGACCAACCATGATTGCGCAAAAAGGAGATCAGGGGCCCTTGAAGAATACTGGTCGTCAGGCGTGGGCGTTGAAGGTGACTCGGGGCTGCATGGAGGCCAGGTAGACCATCCCGCTGTGTTGTTCACTCCGTCTGCCTGTTCCGACCGGTGGCCCGTGCACGCCACTAGCCGCTCGCTTACTGCAAGAGAGGCTGCCCAGCTCGACTCTTTGCCTCCCAACCCTCTCTGCTGCCTCCTCGTCGTTCAGTTATGGCTTGATCTATCGGTTCCATGGACCTCGAATTTTGAGAGAACCAGACGGTCGTCCGATAGCGTGAAAGAGAACGCTCTTCTAGTCGGTTACGGGGTGATTTCCCCTCCGGTCCCTATAGGAATTCTGACGCGTCGAAGCTGAAATACGCTGAGACCGCGAGTGGGCTGCCGCGTCTCTAAGCGTCCTTACGTTCTCATCAGATCCGTGTCGAATTTATATATGTCATGAGCGCGGCTTCTCCAATGGCTTTTCCCACCATGGAAGATCCCCTTGGTGACTCGATGGACGTGGCGTCCCCGTACCCGGGGCACGCAGATGACTTTGAGATTGATATTGATATCATGGAAGATCAAGCTTCTAACGCAGACAACGACTTTGACGTCAGAGATGCTTCGCCAGAAGCAATGCCCCAGCCGGAAGATTTGGTTGCTACGAACGATGCCGATATGGACGATGTCGCCGAGCCCTCTGCAACCAACACGTTCGACAACGCCGAAAGCCATAACCAGAATAATAGCACCGTCTACTCAAGCCATGTAACGTACGAGTCGGAGATGCTAGATGAAGACTACGAAGAGGATATCGATGCCCCTATTCCTGACTCCGAGGCCCTCGCAGTGGAAGCTGGGAAGACGTTGGAACCCAGTGAGGACCTTTCTCGAAAACAGAATTTAGAAGAACAGCCAGGTCCATCAAGGGACGAGAACCAAAAACTCTGTCGAGCCTGTTGTTGATGAGCATGAACAACATGTAGACGTCGAGGAGCATGAACCGAACGCGGCAAACGAGGGAATAAACCAGGATGATGCAGAGCGAGTCCCCGAAGGAGTTCATGAGAACGAGCATTACCACCAATACGACGAAACACCCAGCCATCGTGATGATACTAACAGCACAGCTCACGTTGAGTCACAGCAGGCCCCTACTTTGAGCAATACTGAAGCCCAAACTCCTGACCAGCCTGAAGGAGGTGAGCCTGATGATGGAGGTGAACCCGACGAGGCTGGGCTGGCGCATGACGTAGGGGAAGAACACGAAGAACACGACCAATATCCTCAGGCCGAGCATGACCCCGAAGGCGAAGACCAACACCCAGAAACAACTCAGCATGAGCGATATCTACACCCAGTTAAAGTACTGTATCAAGACAGCGAAATATCTCTGTTTCCGCCGCGGGAAGGTGACTCTTCGGAAACGTTCTTCCTTGAGGACGAAGGCTTGGCCTACGAAAATCTTGACCACCTCCTTGCGGCATGTCGTCAAATTCTTGGCGAACATGTTAGCGAGGATGAGGTATTAGTACTTGATATAGAGTCGTTAGGTCTCCAGCTAAGTGAGGTAAGTATTGTCGTCCCATTGCGCGTTCCCTGGCTTACAAAATATAGGATAATCTGCACGTTTCCAAGATGACCCTGTCTCAGATCGTTGATATATACCTGCATTTGTGCCATAATGACGGTGTTGATGAGCCAGAACCTTTGTATCTTACTTTGAGCACGAGATCGACCCTTCTCGCTGAGGTCTCTAACCTAGCTATGGCCGCAAATGAAGGAAAGGGTATTTCCCATATTCATTCATGGGACGAATATGGAAATCAAGAAGAGGAAGAAGAAGAGAAGGAGCAGGCTGGTGATGACACCGGAGCCGCAGATAATGAAGACTTTCAAGAGAAGCAAGCTGGGGTGTCGGACGACCTCCCAGCGAATGCTATCTCTGAGCCTCCTGTCCAGTCTGAAGAAGGCCAAGATGATGTTGTGCCCGCTAACCATCAGCCTGAAGACTACGTAGCAGACCAAGCTTTGGATAAGGGCGTTTCTGAGTCAGATGGCTCCCATGTCGAGCACGCAAATGATGCAGAAACAAACCAAGAAATAGCTGAAGATGAAGAGTCGTCACATGAACAAGATAACAGCCCTGCTTCTGCTGCTGAAGCTAACGAGGATGACGGCAATGCCGAGAACTTTGACCATGCTTCCCAGGAAGATGTCCAGGACAACCAACAATCAGAGCAGGCGCTTTCAACTACTGATCTTCCTGCGGAAGGCCCATATGATTCCGAAGAGCAAACCGAGTCCACAGCCACACTAGCACATGCTCCAGTAACGCAGTCCGACGAGCAACAACCAAGCCAAATAATTGATCCGAGTTCTGGTCAGGACCACATTACTTCAGACCATGAAGGTCATGAGCATGATGCAGGTGAGAACTTTGTTGACGGTGACGAAGATGACGCTGAAGAAGACAATTTTGAAGACCAAAATGTCGAGGAAGGAGAAGAATATTACGGTGGAGAAGAGGAAGAGGAAGAGGAAGAGGAAGCAGCAGCAGAAGCAGCAGCAGAAGCAGCAGCAGAAGCAGCAGAAGCAGCAGAAAATCCTGAAGAAGATTTTGGTCTTCAAGGCGGTATTCCGTCTGACTCGGGTGATCTTCAGGCTCCTGCAACATTGTCTCACCATGAAGCCCCTTCAGATTCTGGCCAAGGCCATTCGACAGATCACCAGTCGTTGAATGCGATGCCAGATCCGTATGATGACACGGAGGGTGAGAAACAACTACCTGTTGACCACCTCGATCATCCGGAAGAGACCACACGGAAAACACCGGAATTGGCCGATGATCTTTTGGGTGTGGATGAGGGTCTCTTTGCAAGCCCTGAGAAAGGTTCAAAGAGCGCTGACTCAACGCTTGCCGGACAAGCCGATAACGATCCTGGAGATCCTGGAGAAGTCCAGGATAGTGCGCAGGACAACACTCACTCATTGCATCAATCCGGAGATGACTTTGAGGAGCTGGAATTTGATGATGAGGATTATTTTGAGCTGGATGACACCGAGCATCCGGCAGATGAAAGTGGAGAACTTGGTGCCGATAAATTGCAAGTTCATGGAAGCGGTCGTGGAAAACGCTCTCGTGAAGCGGATGATGAACTTGATTTTGCCGAGACCCCAACTCCGGATGCTAAACGGTCCCGTTCTTCGTGATGAGGATTTCCTTGCGCCTCCTCTCTTAACCCTTGTTCCAATTACCCCCAGCATTCTTGGTGTCTAACCAGGCCACTTTCCACTTGATGCAGATTGCATCAATGGTGCCAGACAGATCTAGGGCGGTTTCAGTACGACATTCGAACGGCGATTGAAAGCATCCCGGATGAATGAGTCATCGTGAGATGGAAGTCTATGATCCGTTTCTCTATAAGCGAGGTAAGTCACCACCCAGCATCCCGCTTTCTTTTGCCTAGGCAATATATCCCGTCCGCTTCCCACTGTTTTCCACGCTCTCAAATCCTTTCCCCTACCACCTCCTGCCTGTCATTTGACTGTGAAGGCTGGATGGTTTAGAACTCCAAGTTCTTTACCATTTGCTCCGACGCGGTCTTGTGTTATTGATACTCTTTTGCCATTTCTGAATGGTTCTGTGTTGTGTATGATTGTCTGCTTTGAAGCGGCTGTCATCAACCGGACAGCCTATAAGTAAAGCATTCAGCATGGCGTCAGGGTTTGGATGTTACGTTCGGAAACTTTTTTTCTCGTTGATTTATTCGGTTAGGTGTTTGTGGTCCGGTGTTCTGGATGCTGTAATGGATGATACCGAGATTCGCCCCTTTTTCTCGTATAGTCCGTCAGGTACCTGTTCTTAAACAGCTACCTGGCATGTGGATGCAGGTCTGGCAGCGTTCCGTGTCCAGGCTATTCACACCAGCTTTCCTCAATTTCCGCATTTTTAGGTTTCTCTTTCTTGTCTTTTTTTCTTTTCTTTTCTTTTTCTTTTTTTTTTCGAGTTGATAAGCTACGCCATGGCGGAGAGATGCGATCGTGCCGGTCGATGAGCGTGTCGGAGTGATTCTGATTGCTTTGCTTTTTTCCCGTTTCTATCCTGCGTCTCTACTGCAGGGCGTACTGTATGTATGTATCTATGTCGGGTAGGAGTTTCCGTTTCTAGGTCCAAAATGTCATCTGTTGTCCCGATCGCATCGGTCTTGCACTATTTATTACGGGGAATTTTTAGAACGGTGATTTTCGAGGCGGAAGTTATCGATAAAATCGATCCACAGGGCAGTGGAGACTATCCACGTAAGTGAGATTTATATTATGCAAGTCATAGTGGGTGGTAGGTCTCTATCTGTCCGGATGGTATTGTGCTGTATGATGATCGAGAAACTGATCTCTGCAGACTCGTCTGCAGTGATACAGTGTTGTTATCTGCTCAATATCGCGAAGGAATGTGACCCCTACCGGTAGGCTGCTGGGTTGGTGCAATGGACCGCTGCACGCAGCAAGAGTGTGTGCGTGTCCAGATCCAAGTCCAAAATAGCAGGCCCTAGCTCGTTAGCGAAGGCATTAATATAATTATTATTAGATCAGGCGACGAGGCGATGCTAAGCTGCTTAAACGGACGATCGCAGGCGTGCCGCGGGATCAGGCGGCGCCCCTGACCGCGACAGCCTATGAGGCCCGGATGCGAGCCGGAATGCCACCTTTGCCTTTTTCGACTCCTGGAGCCGGCCTGCACCTGTCGACCACCTTGCGCCCGGATCTGCCATCCAAATCTCCTATCAACTACTCCCTCCTCGTCCTGTACACACACTGCCCCGTCCAGTGTGTCTGCTTCCCTTCAGCACCTGTTCTTCGCTTCTTCACGCCTCCTCGACGCCACCACCTCGGTCCTTGGCCACTCTCTCCAGGCCCGAGCGCTTCTCCCGTCACTCGTTTGAAACACGCGTCCACCGGAACGAACTTGATCCAGGACCCCACCCATGGTGCGATAGCTCCGGACCCTGGCCAACTCAAGAGTGCCTTCTCATCGTCCACCGAATCTGTGCGCAAGACGGCGACGCATCGTTATCGTTGACCCTGCGCGCAACTTCCCAGTGCTGCAGAACGTGGCTGGCTCACTTCCTGCAAGCCGACCGCACCCTCTCTTCCCAGAATCGCTTCCGCAAGTCGCCGGCCGTTCGGTCGATACACCGTGCCGTCAGTCGCTACACGTCGATCTGTCAATGCAGTCGCTTTTCGTCCCTGGCTGCTAGAGAGATTGCTCCGGACCGAGTCCTCCATCCATTCTTCGCGTCCACAGACCAGTCTCTGCGTTTCCTGCCTGCGGTGCTGTTGGCCACTGTTCGAGTTGGACATATTCGAGAGGCTGGAGCAGTCGGCTCCCGAACAATTACGGGATGATTTCGGACAAGTATGGAATTCTCTGGTCCATTTTTCGCGTTGCAAATCAGTGTCGTGAGAGTATCTGGTCAGGTTGGTCACATGGTCTGACGCTTTGTTTTTGCTAGGTACATTGGGTTGGCGTTAGCCATCCTGTCCACGATGGCTATAGGTATGGCCCCATTGAGTTCCGTCGCTTTCCTCCTCTTTCCCACGTGCATGTCTGACAAGCTTTTTAATAGGAACGAGTTTCGTCATTACAAAAAAGGTCCGTCTCTACCATGTGTCTTCAGCTACGATGACAAGTTTCACGATGCCATTAATCGAACACAGTCGCTGATAAGTTCATAAACAGGGTTTAATGCACGCATCAGAGAATCATGGATTTGCAGGGGACGGGTTTTCATATCTCAAGAGTCCCATATGGTGGGGTGGCATTGGAACTTGTATGTCTGCTGTCAAGGCAACCTTACGACAACAACCTAACTCGTACTACAGTGGCCATTGGTGAAATAGCAAACTTCGCCGCCTATGCCTTTGCACCTGCCATCTTAGTCACACCTTTAGGCGCCCTCAGTGTTTTAATAGGGTATGTGACCGACTACGCCTTTCTATGTTTCCGAATGTCATTGCTGACAAGGAGGCAGTGCTGTTCTCGGCTCCTATTTCTTAAAGGAGAGACTTGGCACCCTCGGAAAACTTGGATGTGCGATGTGCCTCCTTGGTTCTGTCGTGATTGTGCTTCATGCACCTCCTGACAAGCCGGTGGAGACTATCGATCAGATCTTGGAGTTTGTCCTAACGTCAGGTTCGTTCCCAAATAATTTCCTCTCGAGAAAAAAAAAGTTCACTCGGGACTTACGCGTCATAGGATTTCTTTTTTATTGTCTAGCCGTGGCGATCTTTGCGACAGTCATGATTTATCGCGTTGCACCTGTCTACGGAAAGAAGAACCCGCTCATTTACATCTCGATCTGCTCTACCGTTGGCTCCGTTTCGGTTATGTCTGTCAAAGCATTCGGCATCGCATTGAAGCTTACTTTGGGTGGAAACAATCAGTTCACTCATGCTTCGACCTATGTTTTCGCGATTGTAACTTGCTTTTGTATTCTGACTCAGATGAACTACTTCAACAAGGCCTTGAATGAGTTCTCAACCTCAATGTGAGTCCAGGGAACCTGTGTTACTGAAGCCACTGCTGACGATCGGTTCAGAGTCAATCCACTGTATTATGTCACATTCACAACCGCTACGCTGTGTGCTTCTTTCATTCTTTTTAAAGGCTTCAACACCACTGATGCTGTGAGCACAATCTCGCTGCTTTGCGGTTTTCTTGTCATCTTCTCTGGTGTTTACCTCCTTAACCTGTCGCGACACGACCCCGACGGGCGAAAGATGCTGGCTGGAAAGGACGATGAGGACGATGGTGTCCCCACCGACGCAATCGCGAGCTTTTCCACCCGGCGTTCCATGCAAGCGAGGAGAAGTCTTGATCCACATCGGCGAAGTTCCTCCAGTATTGCATTTTTGAACGGCCAAAGCGATCGTGAAGGTCTCATGCGCTCTTACGACGCTGAGAATGGAGTTATCGGTTTAAGCGAATTGAGAGAAGACGATGGAGAGCCCGGGCCAACTCGGAAACGGAGCGAAGATGGGAATGGTACCTTGTACCAACCTAAACAAGATGGCCGATAACTTGGAGGGAAGGGGCATGGCTCCAAATTTGACCAGACATTTTCCTTTTATGATTTTATTCAGCAACATTCTGATACAAGGCAAATCTAACACGCCTCGGTGGACTTTTCCTTACTTTTCTGGATTCTCATTTTCTTAACACCACATGTTCTCAAAACGTTTCTGCATGGAATTGCAAAAGCCGCGGGAGAATTCCAGTGCTCCTATGGGACGGTTACGGATTTTTGATCGGAATGATCAGGTACCCTTGGGATAGGGTCGGTTACGTTGTTGATGTTGGAATACAGGCTGACTCTTCAAGACGCGGGTCAGTATGCATATGCTGGGATATATCTCCTACATGTCGCTTACGCGGAGATGCAACGGCTATTCCATGGGCTGATGGATATTTCTTTCTCCATCTCTTTTCCTTTTCTGTCGGGATTCAGTTTTCTTCTGCTCCTCACTACTACCCGATTTTCTTTGAATCGTTGCGGGTGTCAGGGAGGAATGTATATAGTATCTGTACTGTATTTTATCGTACTGGGGGCAGCTTGGTGCGGTTTAGGCGGTTTCTTAATTGTGCAATTGCTTTCATGGCATTGATTTTGCAGTATATTTGAAGGCAAAGCGGACAAAAGCCACGTGATCTAATTACCTTTCTAGTTGGGGTATCCCAATGTAGACACCCGATATTGGACATTTGCGAGGTAACAGGGCCCAAGTCTGATCGATTCCAGTGAGAGGCATAGAATCGTACTTTTCGTGACTTTGATAAACAGACACGCCTTTAGATGTCTCTTTTGGATGGGATAAATGTTTGCGGAATGTCCTTGCCGCCTGGGGCGCGCGGGGCCACGTGCGATGATGTAGTTAGTAGAGTGGTAAGCAGACCAGGTCGCGACTCGCCTCTGCGGGAACTATCAACATTCTCGACGGTCGCGTGGACATTTGGGCTAGGAAGGGTCGTTGTAAATTGCGCCAGGTGCCAGCTGCATGCTCCAGCTTAGAGTTTGTCCTTGTACCGGGCCAGAAGCAGTGGGAACTGCGCCATGCCTGGTTTGGTGAGGAAACTGGTCATCTTCGCCGCCGTGGATGGACTCATTCTACAACCAAATGGAAATAGACACCGCAACGGCGACAACACACAGTGTCCAATTCAGATCGAATACCGGACGCAGAAGATCTCAGCGCGTCCAGCGACCCCAACGGGGCTTCATGAGAAGAAGAGCGTAGGCTTGGAGGCCTATGGTATTGTCGGTACGCAACTGTCGCCCTTTGCTAATATTAGGAGACAGTGAACCCCCTGCCTAGCAGACTTCCATCTTAGCGGGCATTCCGCAGTTCAGAACTAATAGTAGAGCGATATGTGTAGGGCTCCTGACTGTTGCCTCCTATTCGTTCCTCATCTCCATAACCCAGCGCGAACAGGTCGCGCAAATCTTGGGCAAGCCCATCTACGCGGTAACGAACGTCGCGGTTATCCCCTTATCTTCTCAGGCAGACGCGAGTCGCGCGATACTGCAAGCTCGTGAGAACCTATCTCAGGGAGAGAAAGGGCCGGGAGAGACTGCACCCGACGATGCTTCTTCCCTCAGTGAAGCCGAGACCGATGTCAGCGAGGAAAGCGCAGTGGCCTCCCCAGCAGATGAGACAGATCACGTCGAAGGCAGAAGTGACATAGACAGTGGTATCGCTGAGGATGTCATTGGAAATAAGGGTAGGTATGGGAGGTTTGTGACCAACTGGCTTTCCAGAAAGCGCTGGGGTCCTGCAGGCCCCTTCCTTTCTAGGCCGAAAACCGGCGCAGATGCAGACATGAAGGGTAAAAGCGTAACAGCGGGGGAGAGTTCACAGCCCAGTATTCCAGACGTGAAGGAAGAGGCAGAAGCTACATCCGCGGTTAGAAAGCTCGCATCTGAGGTAGCGGCTGAGACTGCGACAACTCCTGATCAGACCATCGATCTGATGCCTAAACTCCTCCGATATACGAAGCTGCTTTTTTCATCGAGCAACTTCTTCTTTTCCTACGATTATGATCTGACGAGGCGATTTGGCACGCAAGATCCGCGGAGGTCTCATCTACCCCTTCACTGCACCGTGGATCCTCTGGTATGGACCTTTGTGCACCTAATTTCTACTTGGACTCCCGGCTAAGTTTTGCATAGTACTTCTGGAACAGACACTTGATGAAGCCACTGATTGAGCACGTAAATGGCGCCCATGCTTTTGTATTACCTTTGATACAAGGATTCGTTGGGCAGCGTGAGTTCACGGTTGCTTCGTCGGGACAACGATGTGAAGAGGCTCCAAAATCCAATGAGACGGCAGTTGAAAGCCGGATTGTGAGCGAAACACAGCAGGACTCAGTCCCAGACAAGAATGACCACAAACGCAGTTTTCTTCTGACCCTCATCTCTCGACGGTCTATCCAACGTCCCGGACTGCGGTACCTCCGCCGTGGTGTTGACGATGATGGCAACACCGCCAACACTGTAGAGACAGAGCAAATCTTGTCGACGCCATCATGGGACTCGTCGCACAAGGTGTACTCGCTACTTCAGCTGCGCGGGTCGATACCGCTCTACTTTTCTCAATCACCGTACTCCTTCAAGCCCACTCCCGTGCTTCATCACTCGACTGAAACAAATCAATTCGCTTTTAATCAGCATTTTCGAAACCTGAATAGAAGATATGGGAAGATACAGGCGGTCTGTCTTGTCGAAAAGCACGGTGGCGAAGCCAAAATCGGCGAGGCGTATGAGACGTACGCTCGCACTTTGAACGAATCAGGGGGGTTGGATGGCTCTAGTCTAGGCTTCGAGTGGTTTGATTTCCACAGCGAATGCCGTGGGATGAAGTTCGAGAATGTGCGGCGACTTGTAGATAAGCTAGAAAGCACTCTGGATGATTTCGGTGAGACGGTTGTGCAAGGTAACACTATTCTCAAGGAGCAGACGGGAATCGTGCGGACCAACTGCATGGATTGTTTGGATCGTACTGGAGTCGCCCAGTGTGCGTTCGGTCAGAGAGCCTTGGAGCAGGAGCTGAAGAGCGAAGGGTTCGACATCGACCTTCAAGGTGATCCATCCACGCAGTGGTTCAACACTCTGTGGGCTGATAATGGAGACGCGATCTCGAAACAATATTCTTCAACTGCCGCGTTGAAGGGGGACTACACGCGAACAAGGAAGCGGAACTATCGCGGAGCCCTCAACGACTTCGGACTGACGCTGTCCCGGTACTACAATAACATCGTCAGTGACTACTTCTCGCAGGCTTGTATTGACTACTTGCTGGGGAACGTGTCGATCCAGGTCTTTGCGGAATTCCAGGAGGAACTGCAGTCCGCCGATCCCGGGATTTCGGTCCAAAAGCTACGTCAAAATGCTATTGAAACCAGTAGCAGACTCGTGATTGGTGACCAGAGGGAGGAGCTCGTCGGAGGATGGATAATGCTCAGTCCTCGTCAGCCCAATACATTGAGAACCTTACCATTCGAGGAGTCGGTCCTTCTTCTCACCGATGCTGCGGTCTACAACTGCCGATTTGACTGGAACACGGATAAGGTCCTTTCGTTTGAGCGAATCGACCTGCGTTCCATCAGCCAGATTCGTTACGGGACATACATCACATCGACCTTGACCGATGCCCAGACCGACGAACAGCGGAATGTCGGTATGGTCATCGTATACCAAGATGATGAGACCAACGCTCTGCGAGTGAACACCAGGTCTCTCCAGAGCCTGTTCAAACAAGATGTGCAGGACCCACCAGATCCTGGCACCGAGTGGGATCTTTCCTCCTGGCTCAAGCGCACAAGGCGTCCCAAAACTCGATTTATGGCGTTCAAGGCGCCCCCAGTCTCCAATTCAGTGACTGCTAATCATCAGCAGAGTGTCCCAATAAGCGAGCGGGACACTGTTCGGTCGATCTGCCAGGAGATCGAGCGTGCCATGATGTCTGCAGACGGGCGACCTGTCGAGAGCCAGTCGATCATCGAAGAGAAGGAGATTATCTCGTTGGCCGAGGCGAAGAAGAGAACGGGGTATCTGGAGCAGCTTGTCTATGATGTCAAGAAACTGGTTTGGGCATAAAAAGGCGGATTGTTTTTGATGATGTTACGTTTTATAAAGATATAGATGTGTACATGTACAGACATCAATGCATAGTTGGTTGGCCCTTTGAGAACTGGGACTGGCTTGTAGATCCCTAGCAAAAATACATGATTGAACATGATGGTGCCCAACATGTGCATTATTGTTATAGCCAGGTGAGTTGTGTCCATTATTCAGGCCTTTTTCTCTGTAGTATTGATTGACAAGGGCGGTCTGCCACGGTGTGGCACTCCCTTGCTCAGGCGGTCACCAGCCACGCCACCGCGCCGCACTTCGCGCACTCGTCCAAACATTTTCCCTTCCCCTGTCGTTACAGAGATTTTCCAGCGCCCTCAGGCGGCCTCGAGGATCCTCATTTTCCTAGAGCGTTTATTTCTTTTTCTTCTTCAATTTCACCCCCAGTCTAATATTTAATTTTTCTTCTCTTATAAAAACATTTTATTTGTCTTATCCCATTGCACGTCCCCCTGACCACCGCGGCGGGTCACTGTTGGGTCCGAAAAACCCTATTCTGTCCTCCCACATTGGGCGTCGTCGGAGGCGGTCACTCACTCCTATCCACCCTTCACCCCTCCGCCGCAACCTTCGTCACCCAACTCCGCTGCTGTCGGGTTGCGTCCCGGTGCACTATTCATCACAACGCGCGTGTGTTTTGATACCGGACGGTGTCAAGGAGCTGCTGTATCTCCTTCCTGGAATTAGCCCTGTGCTGCGTTGCCACTGGCGGTCCCTGAGAGCTTGGCTGCAGAAAACTGACCCCTGTTCGCGCTGTATACTATAGCGCAACTGTCGCGTCAGTCAAGACTTTCTGTTGAGATTAGCCAGATTCTTTGCCGCAGGTACCGTTGCAGAAATCACATTATTCCGCGTGCACTCTGATCTTGCTCTTTGTCCACCCCTCTTTGCATATCGTTCCTTATCTGTCTATTTGAAGGAGGGGTTCAGGACCGCGTTCGCACAGCTACTGTGCGGGGTTTCCGATTTTCACCTTCCCAGACTTCGGTCCTTTTTTTGACGCCATTTTCCCTTGACAGGTTTCCAAGATGGAGTGGCAACCGCAGGATGAGCCATTGAGGCAGCTGGCCGGCTACCTCAGGGACTCCCTGAATTCATATGACCGTGCGGTCCGGAAACACGCTGAGGAGGTAAAGTCGGACATACCTGCTTCATGTCTTTCCTGGACGAAATGAACTCATAGCTAACTGCTGGTTTCGTATCAACAGATGCTTATCCAGGCCACCGCTAACCCGGATTTTGTCAACTACCTCACATACCTTTTCTGCACCCCTCAGGCCCCTCCAGCAGTGGGCCTGGACCAGAACACCTACAATGTCGTTCGATTTTCCGCCGCCTTGAATATGAAGACCAAAATTCGAGTAGCGTACAACACCATCACGCCGACTAGTCTAGATTACATTCGAAGAGCTACCCTGCTCGGTCTGCGAGACCCGAGCCCTCAGATCCGCAACTCCGCTGGAAGTATCATAACGGAACTTCTGCAGCAGGCAGGATTGCTGGCGTGGCCCGAGGTGCTGCACGAACTTATCACGCTTGTTGGGAACGTATCTGGAGATGTGCCTGTGGTGACCCAAGAGGCAGCCATGTCTGCCCTGTCGAAAGTCTGCGAGGATAACCGAAAGATCCTCGACAAAGACTACGGAGGACAACGCCCTCTGGATGTGATAATTCCACGTTTGATGGATTTCACAGGCAGTGAAAGCCCCACCATCAGGTCGACCGCCCTTGGCACCCTCCAAGTCTTCCTTCCCCTCAAGCCCCAAGCGCTGATATCGTCCTTTGATTCTTTCATGGCGAATCTGTTCCGTCTTGCCAACGACCCCAACACGGACGTGCGGAGAACTGCCTGTCAGGCATTTGGGCAACTGGCTGAGGTGGCACCAGAGCAACTGATTCCTCATATGGAGGACCTGGTGAACTACATGATTATACAGCAGAACAATGGGGAGGATCCTGAACTGGCGCTGGATGCCGCGGAGTTCTGGCTGACGGCCGGTGAGCAGCAGAAGTTACAGCAACCCCTGGGACAACATATCCATAAGATCATCCCACTGCTGCTGAAGAGCATGGTCTACGATGAGGACGATGCCATCCGATTGGCGGGTGAGGAGGATGATGCGGAGCAGGAAGACCGTGCGGAGGACTTGAAGCCTCAATTTGCCAAATCGAAAGGTGCTCGTTTGGAAAGCAAGACGGATGGTGCGGCTAACGGCAAGGCGGCCAATGGAGCAGATGAGGAAGAGGACGAGCTCAGCGAAGGGGAGATTGAGGACGAATCCGACTTAGACGATGATCCCGAGGATGAGTGGACACTCCGCAAATGCTCCGCGGCAGCGTTGGATATTTTCGCCAATGTCTATGGTCGGCCAGTCTTCGAGCTCATCTTACCGTACCTGAAAGAGACCCTTCGGCATGAACAGTGGCCCAACCGGGAAGCAGCTGTTCTCACGCTAGGAGCTGTTGCAGATGGTTGCATGGAAGCTGTCACTCCTCACCTGCCTGAGCTGATTCCTTACCTGATCTCGCTCCTGAACGATGCGCAACCCGTGGTTCGGAAGATCACTTGCTGGTGTTTGGGCAGATACTCTGAGTGGGCATCACATCTCGAAGATCCCGCTCAGAAGGCACAGTACTTTGAGCCCATGATGGAAGGGATCCTTCGCCGGATGCTGGACAACAACAAGAAAGTACAGGAGGCTGCCGCTTCTGCGTTTGCCAGTCTCGAGGAGAAATCAGATTCGAACTTGATCCCTTACTGCGAGCCGATTCTGCGGCAGTTCGTCCAATGCTTTGGCAAGTACAAGGATCGCAACATGTACATCCTCTACGACTGTGTGCAGACTTTGGCTGAGTGCGTCATGGGAGAGCTGGCGAAGCCCGAGCTGGTTAATATTCTGATGCCCGCTCTCATTGACCGCTACAACAAAGTGTCCGACCAGTCTCGGGAACTCTTCCCTCTCTTGGAATGTCTAGGCTACGTTGCCGCCGCATACGGAGATGCGTTCTCGCCGTTTGCCGCTCCGCTGTTCCATAGGTGTATCAAGATCATTTACCAGAATCTGCAGGAATCTATTGCCGCCGCACAGAATGACGCCCTTGACGAGCCGGATAAAGACTTCCTTATCACCAGCCTGGACCTGCTGAGTGCCATTATCCAGGCGATCGATTCGCAAAAGAGTGGCGAGCTTGTGGCAAACGCGCAGCCGCGATTTTTCGATCTGCTGTGCTATTGCATGAACGACCAGAACAATGAAGTCCGTCAGTCGTCGTATGCTCTTCTGGGCGACTGTGCTATTCACATCTTCCCTCAACTCCAACCTTTCATTCCGAATATCATGCCAAGCCTGATCAAGCAGCTTGACTTGGATTTGATTCCGGACGAGTCACCACAGACTGGGTTCAGCGTGCTCAACAATGCTTGTTGGTCTTGCGGAGAGATTGCTGTGAACGAAAAGGCCGATTTGTCGCCTTGGCTGGACAAGTTGTATCCAGCGCTGTTGACTATTGTCAGCAACGAGGAAGTTATTGATTCGGTCAACGAGAATGCTGCCGTGGCTCTGGGCCGTCTTGGCATAGGATGCTCTGAGCAGCTTGCACCACACCTGCAGGAGTACGCGGGCGTGTTCCTGAAGTCAATGGCGAAGATCGACTTTACTCGCGAAAAGGCGACTGCCTTCCTCGGATTCAACCGAGTTGTGATGAGGAATCCACAAGCGATGGAGGCGTGCCTCGGCGACTATTTCCAGAGCATCGCCACCTTCCCCCAGAAGTCGCTTAACCAGGAGGAGCATCGTGATATCCAGCAATCTTTCCAACAGGTGAGTATTCCCTATTTTACAGGACTTCTCGGATGTAAGCTGACTGATTCTGTTCAAAGGTTCTGCAAGGTTACAAGGAGTTGATACCCAGCTTTGACTCTTTCCTTTCTCAGCTTCCGGCTCCTGTTACCCAGAAGCTTCGTTCTGCTTACCAAATTTAAAGGTCATAACTCATAAGTGTCTTGTTTCGCCATTTAGCCAGTGGATAATTACAGAGACATCATCCTAAGTCTCACGCATATGCATGACCAAACGTGCCCTCCGACATTCTCGTGTGAGCTCATTCCTTTTTGACCTCTTGATACCTTCCTTCTCTTCTACCCTTCTCTTCCTTGACGGGTTTAGCTTTCATGTGATTAGTTTAGCGGACCCTCATGTCGTAAACTTTATATCCTCTTCTTTTTCTTTTCCTGGAAATATGCTTCTTCTATTCTATCTTTTACTTTTACGCTATTGATGCTCTCCATCGTATGATATGAACGACTGTCTTAACGTTTTGTTCCTTGACAGATAGGGAACAGAAATAAAAAGCTAATATGATGATGGATCGAATGAGGTGTGGGATATGGATGGGCTTCTTCTTATTATTTCTTTCCAATATTTTGGCATTTCCGATGGAGTGGGTAAACTGCATGCGATTTCTTTTTTTTTTCCTCCCCTTTTCTTTTTTCTTCTTTTCCGTCATGATATTTTCGACGCCGATCCATCCATCGATCAACGCATGCATGCATGAAGACCATTCTCGACCAATTTTTTTTGGTAGAGAATATTGCATCTATCTTGTTGCTGCTGATTACCCATGCCTTCTTGCCTTTTCCTTTACTGCATTAGATAGACAGACAAACAGACAGACAAGACATAGTGACTGACTGAGTTGCCTGGGTCCAGGCAGATAGTCAATGAACGAGCTTATCTCTTCACGTACTTGTCAAGGATATATATATCCGAAAGGATACCACCTAAGTCAGTAAAAGAAACTAGATTTTATTATTTTTTTTAGCACCCTTTACATTTTCCTTTACATTATTTCTCAAGCCTGAGGGGAATAGATATATTTAGTACCAGGTATTTGAATTATACACGTCCTGCTGCTCTGGTCATTGATATATATATATATATTCGCAGAATTTCTCTCGACGAAGATCCCGAATCGAATCCTGCTACTCTGAGTATATATAATAATTAGCTACTATGTACCGAGTTGGATATGAATGATTAATTGATTTATATTATATGATTTATACAATTTTTTTTACTCTTTTTTTTAACCTCTTCTATGCTTCTCTGAGGGGAGGGGGCTTCCCTTTTGTAATGATAAGCCTGCCCTTTTTTACGTCTTCCTTTCCGAGTTGTTCACTTGGTTTTGGTTTTGTCAATGCTTAATGCAGTATGGCATTGCTATGAAGGATGAGCCATGAGATGATGATGATGGAGGAAGGATCCTCCGACTACGTACAGTACAGTACACGAAATGGAATATCCGTAACGCGCCCAGCCCGAGTCACTAACATCCCATGTGATTGGCATTAGGTAGATCCTCCATACTCCCCATCGGGCATAAGGTAGGTACCTACTTCCGTCAAGGTGCAAGGTTGTACCGCGATAGTTTCTATCGGCAACTCATCTCATTCATTCATGGGACATATGTGCCATGGCTGGCATTCTGCCTGCTTCCCTATCTATCTACCTACCTACCTACGAGGCTAGCTAGGTATGTATATACTCTACGAGACGTCTCATCTCTCCTGCCCCTTTTCTTCCCTTCTTTTTCCACACTTTTTTTTTTCAAGCGAATATTAATACAAGTTCCTTATTAAATATTATTACTCGTTACGGAAGGTAGGGAGGTAGATACCTTACGTACTGTACGTAAGCACAACCCAAACCTGGGAATCTAATCTAAACTACCCAGGTACGTAACCTGCGCCCCCGATATTGATTAAAAATCAATTTATTATTAATTATTAATCCTAATTGTATTCAGCCAGCCAGCCAGCCGCAACACGTGCGATGGACATTCCTTACCTTTTGCTTTTTGCTTTCTACTTTTGCTTTTGTTATAAAGTTCTCTCTCTCTCTCTCTCTCTCCTTTTTTTTTCAGTTTAGATGTTTTTTTTCCTATACGGAGTACGGAGTACGGAATACGAAGTATTATTGATAGGTGTTTGATATGCATGCTTATTCGAGAAGTCAGGAGCTAGATTCAGGATAGGTAGGGGCTGGACAGGGTAGTGTATGGTAGGGCTGAAGATAGTAAACGATTAGTCACAACTACGTGGACATGGAGGGTGAGATTCTGTTTTTTTTTTTGACTCCTCGAGGTTACTATCATGTTCGATTTTCTACGTGTAGTTTGATGGATGGTAATGAACATGACGGATTTCGGTTAAATTGAATAGATATATATAATCTCCACCATGTACTCTATTATATGTACTGTATGGTGCAGAGAGACGCTTCTTGTCTCCCTGCAACTTGCTCTCCAAGGTTATTGAATTCCTGGATAGTAGTAGAGGTGTTATAGAAAAAAGAAGTGTCTCTACTATATTCTTACTCTGCACTCTGCCATCAGCTGACAGTGTCTATATCTGCTGTTAGCAGTCTTTCCCTTCTTGTTCTATTCTATATGCAGCTTCTCTACGGCGTAGATTCCAGCTGGACTAGTGCAAATTAGGCTCTCCTTTCCTGAATATGCAATTAGCTGGATACGGACGACGGAGCATTTCATCCTCCGAACCTATCAGGGGTACGTACGTACGGTAGGTAAATTCCAGTCCCAGCACCTCAGCGTTGGGGAAGCCGTTGCGACGCTAGCCACGGAGCAGGTCCGTAGGCGGCCCTGGCAATAGCACGCTAGGCGGGGCGCAGGAGAGATTCCAGGTAGGTTAATCGAGATATTGACCTGCCCGGTCTGCTTTTCTTGACCCATGAGAGGTCACCACAAGCGAGAAACGTCCTATAAGGTTCCACCGCGTTGCAGGGCTTGCACTATATTAGCCCGCTGCAGCCACCTCGACCATGCTCCAGAAACCGTTAGTGCGGGTGTACTCCATATGGACTATGGAGTTGTGTAGGATGTTGTCGACGACTCGATGGAACTTGAAAGTTGAAGGTATATACATATGTATCATTCAAGGGGCTGACAGCTGACTAGTCCTGTTTGAGTGCCCGACTCTGCACAGACTTTCGTTCTTCAGTCTTATTCGAAGTTGGGACGCTTGTTATGCTTACCTGGTCACGTTGAGAACGCCATGTTTGTGAACTGGGGCTGACAGGGGCTTGGTTCCCAGGCTCGTGCGCTTGGACTTTTCCAGAAGCTCTCAAGTTCAAAGTAAAAAGATTGATTCGACGGGCTGACGCCGCTCTTGGCCCCCCACAAACCCTCAGATAATACCTGTCCGGACGACCAGACCCGGCCACTCGATAGGCTGCCTGCTGGCCTCCTTTTTGAGGCTCTTCTCTTCCTCCCATCTCATTTCCGCTCGTCCGCAGGGGTCCGTATGGAATGGTCATTTCTGGATCCTCTCTCTGGGGCCCTTTCTGAGTCTCGACTCCTGGTGGAAGGTGGGGGTTCAAGCTGGTCGTTTTCCAGCTGAAAGCTACGTTGAAGTAAACACAGGTAGGCACATATGTAGGCGCTTAGGTATCAGCATCGAGTCCCTTTCTGGGCCTAGCCTCTCGTCATCGTCCATCATAATGACTAATAACGTTATCCTGACTTCCACTCGAGCACTCAGTAAACGTAGGTACCTGGTGGATGGATCCATTGTGGATCAATGTACTGTACTCTGTAGGCGTGTGCCTCGTGGACGGTGGACGACTTGGGCGAGAAGGGTTTATTTCTTCAGTACGGAGTACAGTGTATACCATTAGCCATCCCTGATCGTGACCCCATTTGTATGGTTTGCACTCGACTTTTCGCAGATGGCTTGAAATGCCCAGAGTGGTAATTAGTTCCCTGTAATCTGTATCATATCACACTCCCAATTCCAGGAAATTGGGTATGGCCCCCATGTTGCTGAATCTCTCTCAATACCGCTCTAATGAGCATGTTCAGCTGAACAGTGTCACTTCATTTCGGCGCGATGGCATGAACCCACCGACGTGGGCGGTTGATCATGCGGCTCAAATTGACAGTACACTGGTCGATCCCAATCAAATTCGATGTCGACAGCTGCTTCATCGACCTGTATTGGGCCGCCGTTAGTGTACCCACAGGTGACAGGGTGCTGGTCTGATGATGATCAACGCCGTCGGTTTCAAACGGTTGATCATTGGTATCATCAGACGTGGGATGCCCTTTTCATCATTGTTTGTATTGTTTGTAGTCCAAACGCCGTATACTATCTTTGACTACGGATTTTAGGACCATCTGCCTGGAATCGCGATGATGAATGGCTGGCTGCTTAGGCTAGTCGTGCTTTTTCCGTTCTTGCGCTTACCTTATCGGGCATCATCTCGCGATAAGCGACGCTAACAAACCAAGCAGCACTCGGATTGCCCAATGACACACAAGATGCATCCCCAGAGAGACTGTCAGATGCGGAGAATGGCCGGCCTACGACCATTGGATGCCAGGGGCACCCGATCAGGCATCCTGGACCACCGGGTACAGTACCCGCTCCAGGACAGGAACTCTTAGTGCTATCCGCCAGACTGGGAGATCTGAATAAAGCCCTTGCTAGCTCCGACACCACCTGCTCTGGCCCCACCTGCACTGTTTTTCCGTTGTTCTCAGCTCTGATGGTGACTCTTTGCTGCCTATCGGGGAAAGAAACCGTTGGCCGGAAGATTAACGGCATCCCGGAAGTTCCGGGGCTGGCCGTTCTGATTCTCCAGTATTCAGGGTTAGCGCCCGAACTGATCTGGCAGATGTGGATGCGTGCCTGGACTCTGGAGTCAGGGGCCAAGACACAGGCATTATGGCAGAGCTCATTGCACTTAGGCTTGGAGAATCTCACCGCAGGCTTTATGAGGTACTGGAGGGTCAAAAGATCAGCATCAACGAATAACAAAACGGGGAGAGAAATTACTTGTAGGCGCTCTTCTGTTACTTGCACCGTGATATCAAGACCGAAGTGGCTGCTGTTCTTCTCAGTCTGTCTGCGAGATTCGCAGAAGAGAAAGCTGTGAAACAGTGGAAGTGGCATAGCTTTGACTGATAAAGGAAGGTGGAAACGTGCACCAGCTGTTCTGGATTGGGAAGTCGCTTGCAGCTGGATGGTTGGCCAGTCGCGACGACTTGACCCCACCCACGATCTCCAAACAGTCATTCTTAATTCTACTACTGCGTACTTCGCCTCAACGAGCGCAGGCCCTTCCCTTGGGTGACTCATCTGGGAATCACTTTTCTCGGTTTGGAAACCCTCCTAGGTACAGAGGCCTAGCGCCATTGAAGAATGCCTTTCCTACGAATCTACGATACACCAACACTATACCAAGCCTGTCTATCTAGACTAGACACCATCGCCGACACAAATGAGGCCTTCATCAGCGGAGGAGAGTCTTGACAACAGAAACAAGACGTTACAACGTGACTTGGCCCTGGTCGTGAGGCGTCACGGGTATTTTGATTGAAACTAGCAAAGCAATAACGCTGGTGTAAAAATTGCTAACGTTTACGATAGAGCCAAGAGGAACCAAATGCGCCTTCAACGTCTATGATGAATACACGTGGGCTTCATTGCAGGTCTCTAAGTTGAGAAGCGTTCTCGAAATAAACACTACCAGCTTAGTGGTGGACGCAGAACACATAGCCTTGCGTTGTGGACAGCTCATCAACACGTCACGAACATTCTTTCCCCTGAAGTCGACGACCCCTCGAGGGACCAGAGACCGTGGAGGGCTGGCCCCCATTATCTGCATAGAAAGAGAATTCCAGACTATGGAGACAGGGCTTCAGCTGAAGCTCTCATATCGATCAAGTTTAGGCAACCGTTGAATATTTATGACCAAATTTTTGGATTCCATGTCTGCTGATAGCGACGAAAATTAATAGCACAGCGCTATCGCACTCCTGCAAAGATTGCAAATCCTACTTTGTAAGTACACCGTGAGAACCTTACCTTGTAGTTAAATGCAGAAACTACTCCAATTCAGGTAGGTGCCTACCGTTTGCAAAAAGCAACCTTGATCTAAATTAGCCCAGGTCTAACTCTGTTCGGCATGGATAGAGGACCAGGCTACATAGGGCGCAGAGGGCCCCGCAGGCCATGCGGCCACGTTGAGACACAATGGCAGGGATGCGGTTTGAGCCACATGCTGATTCGTGCTCGCAGCGGAGTCCTGGAATGTGGCTGCTGCTGCTGCCTGCATGCCGTAAGTATCCTTGGCCCTTGGGCTGGTGTAATTAGTTAATCACCATTTTGACAAGAACTGGCTCAAAGGAATCAGCCTGGCAGTGCGCCTTGTAAGTCATGATTATTCTCCCTCATTAACCTACCAGCTGGAAGACAGACTAGCTGGTGGGACACTTTTAGACCCATGAACGTGTCCGCTAATTTCCAAGCCAGTCTTGAATGGGTATGATTTCTTTTTCGCAGACGGGACGTTCAGCCCGCTGGCCAAGCCGCCATATGGGATTGTCCCCGGCACGTCATTGCATGTTTCTGGAATTAGGTGTATGCAAGTTTCGGAAATGTCATTGCGCTTGCTGCCAAGAGCTGAACCTCAAACTTACTCCGGACTGGAGAATGGCCCGGTGGCCGCTTGGCAGAGGCAGAGGCTGGAGTCTGATGGTTGTCTGTATCCATCTGACTGTCAGATGAATCTATCAAAATCAGGGGATCATACAGGAAATCTATTGCAATGATCTCCTTGCTCTGTGAATATACCGATGATAGCAAGGTTGATGCTGCAACACGATTAAGTCGACCTGCTCTATCTTGATAGAGCACGTTGAACGCAAGCAGCCAGCATACGGAGAACGGTGTAGCTATTATTTGCCCCAGGCATTCATTGTACTGCGCCTCATCTCTCATCAAGGCTGCCAAGCGCCCGTCGGCATGGATCACAGAGGAGTAAAGTTAAGCTCAGAATGAGTTCAAAGCGTTGATTGCACCCTGACGCGGTTTCTGGCGATTGGCAGGTCATTCGGGGGCTGAACGGAGCATATTTGCGTCCGATGGCTGATAGGAGGCGTTCTTCAGAGAGCCCAACGCCAAAACCTCGTCCTATGATATCTGTCTACAGGGTTTTGAGGGATGTCGAGACTGCGAAACAATGGGCAGAGGGGAACTTCTTCTTTCCTTTAAGGATGATTTCGATCTACCTGTGTTTTGAAGCGCATCTCTACATAGAAGCCCCTGGATCAGTTTTCCCTTTCGAGATGATGTATTCAGTCCCCGATGTCGTGGGCTGTGCTGCTCCAGAGGTGGAGCCACACTAAACATGGGCCGATCCGTCAATCAATCACGGCCGGTTCCTTTGGGATCCTCGATCTTCATTCTCTGGCACGGACGGGCCCATGACCCACCATCCAGCCGTGCGTGCTCGATGCGCTACTGCAAGCGCTTAGGGTCATCCCGCGCCCAGAAATTCCCAAGCCAGTAGTCGGTCGAGGCCTGGCAGGCCCTGAATGGACCCTACAGCATTAGCCTACTTTGCGAAACGGTGACATGGTTAAGGGTCTTGGATCGAGATTTGTCGGGTCCCGCTAGGCCAGTCATGGCTTCCTTTCTGCCTAATGCGGCCGCTAAGCCGCAGCTCATCCTCGTCCTCGCGTGGAAGAAGAATCCACAAGCTACAACCTTGCCTCCTTTGGAACGTCCATGCGTCAGTAGTCGCGCGATGTCTCTGGAACGCCTATCACGCGCCTGTTGCTGGCGTCCAGGATAGCACCTGCCAGAAATGCAGACCGTTCCAAATGGCCTCGACAAGACGCAGAAGCTGAAGAACGCAGGGTGCCAATCTAGGCCTACCCGAAACGCCCAGATTCTCAACTGACGGCCTCCACAAGTTAAGAACAAGATCCGTTAGGGAGACTCATGGCGAGCTAATTAGTCGATCCACTAATAATAGATTGCATGTCCGGGGAACCAGCTCCTCCCCCCCGGCGTGGCGGGTGGATGTCTCGACCATCATGCAGCCGCTCCATCGTTTGGATCAACTGCCTCCAAGCTTCTTAAGCAGTAACAGCCGCCTCTTCATCCAAACCATCAGCTGAACTGCGAGCCTGTCTTGGTTGCGCTGCCTTGCTTACCTGCGCCATTCCCGCCCCATCGCAACAGTTGCAGCAGACAACGATCCCCGCGGATTTCACACGTTTGTTCTCGTATTACAAACACGTGTTGCACTGGTCCTTGCATACGAAGTACGACAGCCGGATCTTCCTGCCTTTTGCAGCGGAATTCCCTACCTGCCAAGGATTCCAAATTTGGTCTCGTCTTCAGGGACTCAGCACTATGTGATTGGGGCTTGATGAATAAGGGAGGACCTCTTGTGTCATAGCACCGATTATTTTCTTGATATAACCCCTGTGAATTCCGACGTGGTTTGTGGTACACTTGATCCAAAGTCTCCATTGATTGAGGACTCCTCAATTTAGAGCCTGAGCTTGATTTGTGTGTCGTTAGCTTTTCTCGTCGAAGACTCGTTCTTCCTACTGCGTTGTTTGTCTTTTGTTTTCTGAGAAGACAAAACAATGGCGGGACCAGGTGGTGGACCTCCACGCAAGAGTCATACCAAGTCCAGGAACGGTTGTAGGACATGCAAGAAAAGGCATATTCGATGTGACGAGACCTTCCCTCAATGGTACTGGTTTCTGGGTCATTCTTTCAGTTTGCGGAAACTGACGGATTGCTATAGCCGAAATTGCACCAAGCACAACTGTCGATGTGACTATATGGATGTGGCAGCCGCCAGAGAAGACGCGAACCGGAGTCCTGGAACGCCTAATCTAATGATGACTCCAGAAATTGAGATGGAAATCGAGAACTGGCGCCGGACCGGCATCCCTCCATTTCCCGAGTTGTCCCAATGCCCTCAAAACAACTGGTACCAGTTCTCTCGGACTGATCTTCGTCTCATCCATCACATTGCCGGACTCTCCATCGACTTTCACCGCCGAGGTTTGAATAACAGCACCATTTGGGCCCCTAAAATGCCATGGTAAGGGTCTCCTGATCGATTACATATTCTTGGTATTTACGTATTGGTTCCCAGCTTCCTCGCCATCGCTATGTCGAGTCATTTTGTGATGAGTTCGATTCTGGCATTTTCAGCATGTCATCTAGCGTACATGACTGGAAGCAAAGAGACGGAGAATTTGTTCTATCATCATCGAGTGGTGGCAATTAAGGGCTTGCAGAAGGCAATTAGCTCATTCTCCAAAGAAAACTGCGATGCGATTCTGGCTGCGTCAATGCTGTTGTCCTGGCAAACTACGGAGTGGTTAGTACATATGACCTCCGAAGTGAAAGGCCATCCTATTTTAACGCACGCATCAGGAGGTCGTGGGCATCTCTACAGAAAGGTCTCTCATCGGTAAGGCTGCCGCATGGGGTTACTATGTATAATGGAAAGAGCATTTTCTAACGCATAAATTTGGTTAGGTCCTGGACGCAATGCACCCTTCTTGGAAGGAAGCGTCCGAACTTGCACACTTTCTGGGGGGGTCAAAGAGCCTTTCGCACTCTGGGAGTTGCAATGACTCCAGGATACCTTGGGACCGCTAGTCGGTTTCAAGATAATCTAGAAAGAATTGACGGTGCCCTTGCAGACCTTCACACTACCTGGGAACGCGTTCAACACAATGGGGAATATTCAAGCAAAATTACGGATCTTCTGGGTTTCGTTCAGAAGTTGCGCAACGATTTGCCGATCGAGTCACCGGAAAAGGCCTTTGAGAGACTGCAGCCCCTGCGAATGTGGCTGTTCTGGCTACCAACCAAGATGCTTCGTGGTGGAGAGGCCGATATTTCTGCGTTGGCCGTCTTGGCCCAGTTCTTTGGAACGGCCTTGGTCCTTGAACCCATCTTCCCGGAGATTGAAGGCTCATATCTTGGTTCCATGGCCGTTGCTCCTCTTGAGGACATCGACAGAATTGTTTTGTCAAGGAATGCAACACATCCTTACGTACCTGAAGTCCAATTGGCCGCCAGTATCATGGACTTCCCTCGCCGTGTCCTCGCCGATTACAAAAGTCGTGTTCAGTGGGGCCAACAATTTCGACCGATGGATCACTTGATTGCAACTCCACCAAGCCCATATCATGGCTTTACCGATATACCTTTTGCCACTTCTTCACCGTCTACAACCTCCTCCACCTATACGGCGTACACATCCTCCATTCACTCACCCCCGGTACTCGCCACCCCGGACTCGCCTTTCCAGCCGCCAAACCTCTATGCTCATCGTCCCAGCTTCTCTCATTTATATGCCAGTTCTCCCTTACCCTCGGATCATGGGGACGATGCAGCCAGCCTATCCGACTACAGCCAACCTGGAACTCTTGCACATTCGCCCGCTTTTTCGGCACCATATGTAGATGATTTGCCTGGCGGAGGTTTTACCGGGCCGGATGGGTCAGCTGGACTGGGCATGGGCCTCCTGCATGAGTCACCCATGATGCCTCAAGGGTCGGTTGCTCCTGAACTCTGGACATGATATGAAACCCCAGTCTTACAGAATGACGCGTTTTCTTTCTTGCAAGATTGTGGGCTGAGTTCTTCTAGCGTTCCACCACTGCGTGGAAGCTCCAGGGTTGCTGTGCCTGCGCGGCAAAGTCGGTCCTTTCCAGACAGTGGACCGTACATGTGAACCCGAAGAGGTCTGACGTCGCCTAGATCAAACCTCTACCAGATGGCACAGTTGCCGTCTGTGTTTCGTCTCTGCACGCTTTAGTTTACAGCGATTTGCCAGGCTGGTGGCTAGATTATCCTTAAATTCACCAGGGTCTGCGACGGACTAGTGAATCGTACAATAAAAGGTATGGTTATGGGAGATACCCACAGATGTCGTTTTGTGATGCTTCTGGCTTTTGTTTTTATCTACAATATACGTTGGATGGTTACGAGTCTAGGATGGGTTATTTCGGGGTCTTAGCGAAACGACTTGGACGAAATATACCACATCGCATCTGATCAATGTAGAAGCTATCTTTTTGTCGACAAGTGTTTGACTTTGCGAACTGGAGAAATTTTGAAGTCTGGTTAAGGAAGTCTCTGGGCGAAGGAGTCAAATGAGCGTGCTTAGTTAATGTATGGATGCACTGTACTGTACATTGTCTGGAGGACAAGTTCGAGATGGACAAGGAATGGGATATTAACTAAAAACTAATGTGGGCATGGTTCTCTTCCCAGTCTATCCTATTCTACCTATCTTGTATTACTCGACATCCTCTCTTCTCTTGAACTGTATCAACCTGAAATCATGTGTTTCATGATGCCTGGCAACAATCAGTTGCCCTGCCAGACACTCAACGACAGCTCTTTCCATTTAATAGAATAGCCCCGTAACGTTCTTTGAGCTCCTTCTTCTGTTTCTTCCATCTCTGCATCCTGAGCTCAGCTCTCACTTCATCGACTATCTTCTTTCGAAGACGAGGTACTCTACTCTTTCTCTCTCCCAGGTCGACACTTATCCAACATCTCAGTCTGTCTTAGAGAAATGTCATCACGTCCTATTACTCATTCTATCCACTCATTTCGCCATGAGGAACGCTTTCGAACTACTGTTCAGGCAGTACACCAAAGTTGGCGTGATCCAACTTCGTTGGGAGAATGATTTTCCGGATCGGGAAAGATCAGGTACCGTGGGGAAGGCCATGACAACCATTCAGTACGGAGTAGACACGGTCAGAATGTACCCCAGCAGTATTAATAGAATCCGAGAAATAGACAGTGGAAATACTTTAATTGTGACGTATATTCAATTCTCACAGGTTGACATGTGCCATGCAGTAAATTTCGCACCAATCAGGAGACGGGCTTGCAGTCTCGGTGAAATTGACCCCGACCTGCCTATCTCTCACGGGTTATCACATGCTTAACCTACATATGTCACTATCATGGACGAAATCTACTAGCCACACACCTCCTCCAAGTCTATTGCAACGAATCGCCATGCTGCAGCTGGTCTCGTCGTCCGACCTGGCGCTCGACGCCAAACGACAGCACCGCATCAACGCCAATTCCTTCCAGCAGAACGCCATCCTCTCCTACCGCGGTTGGCAGTATGTATGCTTCTACTCTAACAAGGACGACCGGGTGTCTGGTGGTCCGTTACTGGTGAATATCAGCCGAAGACGCCCTGATGGCCCATCGCCATCCTGGGAGACATTGACTTTTCGCGATTACGAGCAGACTGTCGACGATGGTCATAACACCATCTCCATAGGCATCTGTGCTGGAGATGGGACGATCCACGTCTCGTTCGACCATCATTGTGACCGGTGTGTCTCTTGCCATGCATCGCGTAACCCGTCTTGATATTGATGATTGCCATCCTGATATTCTCCTCCAACTCTAACCCGCTGACACTATTTGACTACAATTAGATTACGATTTCGCGTGTCAATAGAGGGTGTAGCAAACCAACCAGATGCTTTCTCATGGACTCCAGCTCTGTTTGGGCCGACTCTACATCACTTGCCCAGTTCCACCTGTCCGGAATCTCTTTTTAGAGAAGTCACGTATCCTCGATTTCTCTCCGTCGAGAATGACCTTCTTCTGGCTTACCGGGTTGGCATGTAAGTACAAATCATAAAACACATAAGTGAAGCCGTAGAAATCTGACCAGTACTCATTCCAGGGCCGGCGCCGGCTCCGAGCTTCTTTTCAAGTACACGAGCACTACCCATGAATATACATACCTGGGACAATTCCTCACAGGGCAGGAGAATAGCCCTTACACCAATGGTATCGATTATGCTCACGGTCGGATTCACGTCTCGGGCACCTACCGCCACTTCATCGAGTATGAAGGTGTCCACGATCCCAACTCGACTAGACACAAGGCCAATGCCGGGCCCAATGGGCCGGAGAACAACTACAATCTGTTCTACGCATACAGCGATGACATGGGAGAAACGTTCCTCAACTCGGAGGGCCAGGTCCTCGCGTCGTTGCGGCAGGGCGAAAGCATCTACCCTGATGCCAACGGGCTGATCGTATTTGATATCCCCATGAACAGCGGCATCATGAATCAGGAAGCGCAGGCCGTGGACCGAAAAGGCGGCTTCCATGTGTTGAACAGGGAACGGGAAGTGTGGATCCATTACTACCGAAGATCAACAGGTTCGTATGTCCTGTCTTCTCTCGAGAATAAAGCGGCGAACAAAAGGCAACTGACAAAAATTAGGTCAATGGAGCCGATGCGCTCTCCCCGGACCTCGACCAACAAATACAGGCGCACGAGGGGCTGTTGTCGCGTCGTTGGACACGGACACGCTGTTTTTCGCCCTGCCAGGCAATCGCGACGACACGCTGACGATCGTGGGTGCACAGCTGGACGGAGAAGCGCCAACGTACCAAATTCTATGGACTGATAATGGATTCTCTGGGGAGCCGCACTTGGATGTATACCAACGGGACGGTCGTCAGATGCTGTCAATTTTCACAAGGACAGAGCCTGCAGACAATACAGATCGGAAGGTCGTTGTGATGGATTTCGCTATTAGTTAGTTTTCAACGGGTATATATATACCTGTTCTACGACAGGATGATTTGTTTACTGCTGTACCAAACTACAGTGAAACTCGACTTTGTTGAAGTGCACGTACATGCATCCAGTCCGCTGACTCGTCTCGATAAAATGAAAGTGCTTACGTATCCCGAGTATCTCTCTCGGCCAGAGCTAGACCGAACCCGAAGGCTGGGGTCCGGGGAAATTGCGGAGAATCCCCCACGCAACGTGATCTTCCCCACTTGCCTTTCGAAATGGTGTGCTCGTCCCTGGCTTAATGAACTGAGCTAATTATGTGCGGAGACTGGAGAGGTGCGGTGTATGGGCTAGAATTCCATCTAGATGGAGCTAGCCCAGCTGGAAGAGCTGAGCTCACTCGCCTTGGTACACGCGTACATATGTACGTGGCCGTTTACTTCCCCTGAGACCGTCATAACAGCATCAATTCTTTTTCTGAAGAACTGCATTGATATATACAATGCTGTGGAAAGCAGAACAGAGCACCGCAGATCGCCGCGCCCTCGAGGCCACTACGCCGCTCAACAACAAGACCGTGCCATGGTACAAGGACCCTGGCCTGCGGCCGTTGAATTTCGGTCTTTTCTTCCTCCTGTTCAGCGAGTTCACGCAGGGGTATGACGCTTCGCTGATCAACAATGTTCAGCAACTCAAACGGTGGCAGAATGGTACTTACTACCTCTCTCCTTTCCTCTTTCGCACCTGTTTGTTTTTTTTTTCTTGAATTCAACTCGAATTCTCCTTGTTCCTTCTTCCTACTGACACTGTGCTCCATCGTAGACTTCAACCACCCTCACGGCAGCCTGCTCGGCGCATTCAGCGCCGCATACTGGGTCGGTAATGTTGCCGGCGTGATCTTCATCGCCTGGGTATCCGACCGCTTCGGCCGGCGCATCAGTCTGCACTTCGGCTCGGTATTGTGTCTGGTCGGCGTCGTCGTGTGCACGGCCACGCAGAGCGACGGCGCTTTCATTGCTGGCAGACTGCTCCTGGGCATCGGCGGCGTTATTGTCGCTGCCATTGGCCCTGTTTTCATGGCTGAGCTGGCGTATCCGGCGCATCGGGCGACGGCGACCGCCATGTCGAATACGACGTACAGTGCTGGCGCTATCCTGGCGTCGTGGGTGACGTTTGGGTCGTTTCGGTTGGCGAGTACATGGTCAGAACACACTTATTTGACGTCTGTATATCCATATTCATGCTGACTGCTCGCGTAGGGCGTGGAGAACGCCAACGATCATCCAGGCCCTGCCCTCGATCGCCATTATGATCGGAGCACTGATCCTTCCTGAGTGAGTAGCCAGTCTGCGAGTATCTGATAGCGACTGACACTGACCTATCTGATCCAGGTCTCCGCGATGGCTAGTCAGTGTCGGCAAAGAAGAAAAAGCCCTGCAGACGCTGATCAAGTACCACGGAGCTGGCAACCCGGACGACGCAGTGGTTCGCTACGAATTCGAAGAGATCCAGAAGACGATCGAGCTCGAAATCGCCAGCAAGAAGACGTCCTGGAAGACGCTGTTCAGCACGCGCGGGAACCGGTGGCGCTCGTTCATCCTGATCTGGTGCGGCATCTGCAAGCAGTGGTCCGGCAACGGCCTGGTGTCGTACTACCTGGGCAGCATGCTCAACTCGGCGGGGATCACGACGCAGCTGGACACGACGCTGATCACCGCGACGAGCCAGATGTTCAGCTTCGCCTGCTCGGTGGCCTTTGCGTTTCTGCCCGGCAGAGTCGGGAGACGGCCGCTGATGATCTGGAGTATGGCGCTCATGTGGCTCGTTTTCTCGATCATCACCGCTACGACGGGCACTTATGTCGAGACCAAGAGCCAGTCGGCCTCGTATGCCACTGTGGCTTTTATCTACCTGTATAATGCAGTCCACAATCTGGGCTGGACGGGCGCGATGATGGTGTATGGTAAGGTCCATACTCCATTCGTATGTAGTAGCAACACACTAACTTTTGAACTAACAGTGGTTGAGATCCTCCCCTACACTCTTCGTGCGAAAGGCATGGCCCTTTTCTGGCTCCTGACCGGTGCCTGTGGCGCATTCAACAACTACGTGAACCCGCTCGGAATCGACGCCTTTGCGTGGAAGTTCTACTTCTTCTACGTAGGGTGGATTCTTGTGCAGTTAGTAGTCATCTACATCTTCTTCATCGAGGTGAGAAAGCACCAGCAGACATTCCCATCTCTTCGTGGTTAGATAGAGACTGACTGATCTTTTTTTTTCTATCAACAGACCAAAGGCCCCAGTCTGGAGCAGATCGCTCTCCTGTTCGATGGCAAGGACGCGACGATTGGCAAGGTCAATCCGGTTGCGGAGGAGATTTTGGACACGAAAGCGCAGGAAAAGGTCGAGCGGGTGGAGGTGGAATATGCGAGGTCGTGAGACATCTTGCTGTGTGTTATGGAGTTTCTGAGTAACTTTAATCATGTAATCGTCCCCTTATACCAGCAGCTAGTATTGTAGTGACGGTAAGAGCAAGCTAGGCTGCCGGAAGAGGTTGCGTCACACCCGTTTTCCGATCCGAGATATACAACACACCTTGGCCGTACGGGCTAGTAGCGGTGAAGAGCTGGTTGCGAAGAAACATTCCCGAGCAGCGCAACTGGTCCCCCCCAAAGCCAGGAGTGATAGTGGCCCTGACTCGAGTAATGTTTCCAAAGGGAGCTCCATTTACAACAAGCTGTACTTCCAGTTCGATTGAGCGCCTTGTCACTAGACCGTTTGCAGTATCCAATAGCACATTGGGCATCCAGAAATGGCAGCCTCGGGTAAGGCTAAGCCATTGGCAGTCATCATCACGGAATAGTTCAAGATATGTCGAACCTGTATCATCCAGAATGTTACGCAGGAATGTAAATTGTGCTGATCCTATCAAACGAGCCCTAAGTTCGAACTACATTGAATGAGAACCAGACAAATTAAAGTAGTTGATGTAATTTAACAGACCATGTGGTGTGAATGCTCGTTAAACGGCATAATAGCCGCCGACTGCATTTTTGCGATCGCAGGAGAAGGCTGTTAAACCCATCAGAACTTTCACATCTTATAATATCATATTATCATGATGACATACATCCTCAATCCAGATACGACCCGGTCCAAACTGCTCCGTCCACTTTGGTATGTTGTCGATGACATGTTGGAAATCGAAATTATTGCGTGACAATGGACCCATTGTCAGGTGTCCTGCAAACCACACTGTGATCTTGTCATCTACCTTCAACTCACGTTGACGGTAGGCTCTCAGCACTGCATCCCGATTCTTCAGTTCCCCATCATCGATGTCCTCTACATCGCGATATGTGTACTTGATAACACGCATGCGCCATTGAACGTCCTCGTCTAAGTCTTCAGGTTCTTCTGGATCGACCCTATATTATATTATTTATTAGAGACAGACATGGGTTTTCGGAAACAGGAGTATAAATCCATGCGGTGGCGCTGGAGGAGTAGTTTTCAATAAGTTCTCTAGTCCTTCATTACATGTTTCAGCATTAATTCCTTGACGGATCTGTTCTTCAAACTGGCGGATCGTCCGCTCTCTACCTCTAATAAACACCAAGAGGTTAAGTCAAACGTTCATATAATAGGGAAGGAATTTTCCATACTCCTTGTACTTCCTTTGGGTCACGGCTTGTTCGACCTGACGCTTTGGGTACTTGGTGAGCATCTCATCGAGAGTCATACCGGCCGTCGCACTCTCTATGCCATTCCGCGCCTGTGGCGTCGACATGTCTATCTCTAGTGGGATGCACTTTGGAAGGCGGGCGAATGCGCATGCTAAGCGATTTTGACTAATCCCTTGATGGAAGGATCAAATCAAGTCAATAAAATCGATGGAGCTGTTGGACGAACGAACGTGTCTTGGATAGCTCCATGGATTATGCAACTAGTTGGTACGCAAAGAGATGGAAGCCTCTTAACCGTGACAAGGTAGGTGCTAACTGCGCTAGCACTTTTCGGAAAAGCGCACTACGTGAGTAATCCAATATTCAACAAAGCGGCGAGAAGCCTAACCATACAGGGTAACATCACATGGTCACTAAACTTGAAAAAGTAGGTACTTACCTAACTCCCCCGCCTGACTTGGGGTTTACCTAAGTAGGTAGGTAGTAGGTACGGAGTAGTTAATTACCTCCACAAACAAACATGGAGATATTCCGTACGGAGTACATGGCTATAATTACACCCAAGTCCCGATGACAATGATGCAGGGTCCTCTTTCTCGGGATAATGATATATATACACGTATTTATTTCTCGAGTATCGCTTCACTGCCGGCAATGCCATGGTCATTCATTCCATGATATCCAAGAATTGAAGGAGATACGTATACGTACCGTTCCTCAGAAACGCATTCCTATCTAGACAGAAAGAAATTATCAAAAATGCCTCCTCCAAAGCACATTCATCCTCGCCAAATTCTTGCCCCAGTCCTTCTGGGATTGCTCACCTCAGCAACAGCAACAAGTCTATCCTTCACAATCCCCTCCTCGGTGCCGTCGAATGCGAGCGGGATTTTGGACCCCGCTCCTGTCGGAGTTTCGTGAGTTGATGACCTTGTCGTGATTTACATTATAACTGAAAGATTTACAGTACTGACTTTTTTATAACGTCAGATTCGAGTTCTTCGCGTTTCCGGAGTACTTCCAAGGCGTGCCGGCGACGAATGTCTGTCTCGAGAATCTGAAAGATGCCGCAGGAGGAACTAGTCCGCCGATACGGATTGGGGGCACGACGCAGTGAGTTTACCTCCTCTATCCTCCTCTATCTATCTATATTTTTCAAGAATGATGAGATGTGCTAACTTTTTTTTTTGACGTCTGATTGTAGGGATCGCGCAACGTACAACAGTTCCCTGGCTACGCCGGTGTCGTACTCGGTCTCGTCGCCTTCGGACGCGCCCACGTCGTTGACTTTTGGGCCTTCATTTATGGAGTTGGCTGGAGATTACGACGGGTCTGTAACGATTGGTAGGGCTGTCAATTCTACTTTTCTATAGAATGGTTTTTATTAACAGGCTGTATCAGGACTCAACAGACGTCTCAACAACATCACCAACACCATCGAGGCTGCCCACGTGGCAGTGTCGAAAATACAGAAGCTGTACGCGATCGAGCTTGGCAACGAGCCGAACTGTAAGCCAGCCAGGCTTCACGTCTAGTATTTCTTTACACGCAGAAGTCTGACCTGAACGAATTACAGTCTACACTTCCTCAGACCCGATCGCAAACTCCAGCGCTTGGACCCCCGCAGCAGACGCCGCATCGCAGGTCTCCTGGCAGAAATCCGTCGGAACAGCCCTCGACAAGACGGCCATCATCCAAGCGGGTGTCTTCTTCGGAAGCGATGAGTGGAACATCGCAGAGCTGGCGCCCAAGGAAGGCGACTCGGCACCGTACGTCAAGTCCTTCTGCGACCATTACTACCCGCAGTCCGCCTCGACGGCGAATTTGCCGCAGCTGATGAATCATTCTGCTATTGTCCAGGGTGTAGTTGGCTTTGCGGCGGATGTTTCTGCGGCGGATTCCAAGAATGTTCCTTTTGTTTTTGGAGAGACGAATTCCGGTACAATTAACCCGAAGCTTCTCCTTGTGAAATTTCAGACTAACGGCTATTCTTTGCTGAAAGCAACCGGGGGAGGCGGTGGGATCAGTCCCACGTATGGCGCTGCTCTCTGGATTCTGGACTACGTGATGCAGGCGGTGATCTTAGGAGCGAAGGTGACTCGCACCCAGGCCAGCTGCCCGGTCAAAGACTTACCTCGTCACAGCAACTCTTTTTCCACCAAGGCACGATTGGCAACTGTGAGTCTAGCCAGCTGCACGTCACTTCAGACACCGGCTAATTCAGTTCCTCCAGGCCAATACTGCTGGTGGGGTCGCTATGACATGGGGGCCCCATATTATGGCGCGTACACGGCCGCCCTGACCTTGAGCGGTGCATCTCGACTCGCCCAACTCGACGCCGGTGACAGCCCATACGCCGTGTACACCGTCTACAACGAAGCCGGCAAACCGATCCGCGCCTTGCTATACAACTCGGAGTACTACACGACGGGGACTCGGGACTCGGTGAGCGTCACACTGAGCGGTATCCCATCGTCGACTGCCTCTGCAAGACGGTTGACTGGAAACGCCGCGACGGCACGGGTTGATCAGGGCGGAAATATCACGATCGCTGGGCTGACGTTCGCCAATGGAACCTGTGTGATCCAGGGGAGCGAAGTGGTGGAAAAATATGCCGTGGACAACGGCATGGCGACGTTCAATGTCGCAGCGTCGGAGGCACTGTTGGTTGATTTCTAGTAGACTGATTCGTAAGGCTGTCTCGATGCGATTGCGAGGAATTATCATGCGTATTTAGATCATCCAGATACTCTGTATTCAGATATCGATTGTAACAATGTACTGAATTGAGTCTAGACACAGTTTGCACCATTTGCAGCCTGTTTGCATGTTTGCACCGAGGGCGCTATCAATATTCCCCTTTCGGGATTAGCCCGCGGGCAGGACCAAAACAGAAGGAAGGGAAATGACATCGCCCGCGCTGCGCTTTTCGCCTTGAACCAGCTTACAGCTCACAGCTCCCTTTGCTCTGGGAATTGGACGACATATCATACCTTTTGCTGGGGGCGTCCAATTCCGGGGATTTATTGTCTTCGATATTTGAATCAACGGCTGTCGATACGGCAGCAACCAATACCTACCTACCTACTTAGGTATCAGCACAGGTGCATATTGTGAATAGTTACTGCAATGGCAGACGGCGGGGGCTGGAGCACGATCGAGTCCGACGAGGTGATTCCCTCATTCCGAATTCTTACTCAGTGCAGGAGGAGCTGACTTTGTCATCTGCAGGGCGTCTTCACCTCGTTGATCGAGAACCTCGGCGTCAAAGGCGTGCAGTTTGAAGAGCTGGTGTCGCTCGATGCCGATACGATACGTTCGCTAAGGTGGGTTTGACTGCGTCGGCTGGAAGAACAATACTGAGTGACATTGCGACAGCCCCGTCTACGGCGTCATCTTCCTCTTCAAGTGGATTGGAGGCCAATCGCGCGACGCGACCGCCCCTCCGGACGGCACCTATGACCAGAACGCGGCCGACAACGGCGTCTTCTTCGCCGGGCAGACGATCCAGAACGCCTGCGGCACGCAGGCCATCCTCTCCGTGATCCTCAACCAAGACACCGCCGCGTCGACGCCCGTGCCCATCGACATCGGATCCGAGCTGGCCTCGTTCAAGGAATTCACCACGGGCTTCCCCTCCGACCTCCGCGGCGAGGCGCTGTCCAACTCGGAGGTCATCCGCACCGCGCACAACGCGTTCGCCCGGGCGTCGCCCTTCGTCGACGAGACACAGCGCACGGCCGCCGACGAGGACGCGGATGTGTATCACTTCATCGCCTACACGCCCGTCAACGGCGTGCTCTACGAGCTGGACGGCCTGCAGCCGTTCCCCATTAGCCACGGGCCGTGCGACGTGGACAGTTTCCCCGAGAAGGTCATCGAGGTGATCCAGCGCCGGATCCAGCGGTACCCGGAGGGCGAGATCCGGTTCAACCTGATGGCGGTGGTGCGCGACCTGCGGATCCGCGCGCGCGAGACGGGCGACACGGAGCTGCTGGAGCGCGAGGAGCGCAAGCGGCGCGCCTGGGCGTGGGAGAACGCGCTGCGGCGGGCCAACTTTGTCGGCTTCATCGGCGAGGTCCTGAAGGGGGTTGTCGACATGAAGGTGAAAGACGGCACGTACAATGAGTGGATCGAGGCCGCCAAGAAGGAGACGCAGCGGCGGGTAGAATCGCGGAGGGGAGGCCACGGACTAGCTGGACTTGAGTAGGGAGTTCATCAAGGAAAATGATTCTATATCTCGACGAGACGAGAGGAGACAGTATTTATTAATTACTCATGAGCGATCACGACGATAACGACGCAAACTTTCATACGTGTATACGTGTATACAAACAAACTTACCATACATGAATGAATAGATGAGTGAATGAATGATAATGATGACCATTTATCCATTCATCTCGATCCAATTTTTTTTTCTTTTTTTCTTTTCTTTTTTTTGGCAGCAACTTTCCTTCTCTCATTCTGATCAAACTCAATCTATTCAATTCAGACCAAGTAATATATACAGTACATGTACAGTACCTAGGTAAGTAGTAACTACCTAACTGTACCTGTATTACCTGTACTAGACTAGACTAGTAGTAGTATGTATGTACGCAGTCCATGAGCATTGCATTGCATTAGGAAATAATGGTGACAGAAGAAGAGAGAAACAAAGACGAGACGAGACGAGAGGGGGGAGAGGGTGAAAGAATTGAAGAAAGATGCTGATGATAATAAAGGAAGGGGTAGAGGTAGGGGTATCCGCTGTGCATGTATGTATGCCAAGTCAGCCAGTATTTTGCAAAGGCGGATGGATTTATTTGAGAGAGAAAATAGGCAGAGGAAGGTAGATGACAGTAGAGTTAAAACCGGATAGATACGACTATTGATAATTCTTATTCATCTCGACAACTGTGCGGTACCGTAATTAAACAGAACAAAACAAACCGCTCTTTTCTTCTATCTTCAACCGCAAACGTCGCTCTCGTAGTACGGCTACTGGTCAGAATTAGTAGTTGACGATCCGCGCCTTGATCGGCTCCCGCAACTCTGCCGGCAGCTCATCTTCTCGGATCAGTCCCAGAGACAGCAGATCGGCCCAGAAGAACAAGGCACGGTCCTGGGCAAAGGCGAGATAGTCGAATTCGTTGTCGTCCACTTCGGTGACCTCTGCTTCTTCCGGGGCAGCCGGTGAAGCAGGACGCTCTGTCGTCGATGGCTCTGTCGGCTCTGTCGACGCCGCAGTATCGGATTCGGCGCTTTTTTGGCCGCTGCCGCTGCCAATGCCTCTTCCATGCCAGGAACCTTGGCCTGGACAATCCCCCATGCCACCCACTGCGCCGAGTTGGCCACCCGCCACAATCTCGTCTGCCGCATGAGGTGCTGCACTTCGGCTTCTGCAGCCTCCTCCTGGAGCCTCTCGGCTTCGGCAGACGAGGATCCCGACGGAAGGCTCATGGCAGGTGCGTCCAGCGAGAAAGGTGCCAGCCGTGGGGTGCTAATTGACGACGGGTAGATTTCCGGCGAAACACCACCAAGGTGCGAATGGTGATGCACGTAGGCCGAAATGAAGCGGTGTTGTTCTTCGGGTGTTGGATAAGCGCGGGTATTGCAGGCCCAGGGCCTCTCGGCATGATAATTATAACACCATTCCGTCTAAAACCAGATTAGTATAGGACAGGTTCGTCCAGGACGAAACGAAACTTACAAAGTGGTTGGCGAATTCCATGCCCGGAGTGTTCGCTGAGGCATATTCGAAATCGATCACAACCAGCTGCTTGTGCTCGTTGGCCGGCAAAAGCAATGGAGACTCTTCGCCAGGTTCAAGTCGAAGGAGGTTGCCATATTGAGTCTGACAAGTCAGTCGACGATCAAAAATAGACAGAAGACATGGGCTCTTACATCGTTATGCGCAAAGACCAGCTGCTTGTTGATCTCCTGCGCACCACCACAGTAATCCGTAAGCCACTTTCGGTACTTTTCAAAGGCCTTCCGAAAGACAGGCCACGGCACTCCGCATACGAGGCCTCGCCTGCGCCACGGTTCTGACTTCATCTTGCGTTCGTTCTCCTTGGACATAATCTCCTTGTCGAGCCAGGTGATGACCTGCTCACAGCGCTCAACCCATTTGTCCCAGTTTCGGAAGACAGACGGGCCTGCATTTCGTTCCTCTTCGAGGAGTTCGATGCCGTCATGCAGTTCCCTCATGCGCTTTGCAATCTGATTGGACGTCTCGGGGATCCGTAGCTCTCGCGCCGTCAGCGGATTTGCGTTGAAGTACTCCTCAAACCGGCCATTCTTGAACGTCCCAAGAACGCGAGGGCCGATGTTCTTCTTTCCCAGCCGACGCAGGGTCTGCAGCTCGTGGTCTCGATCGATGAGATGATCCACCTGAGGGCCGTAAATACGAAGAAGTAGTTTGCTGTGGTATGTCAGCCACCCTGAATGATAAACAAGGCGCAAACCACTTACGGAGGAGGTCTTCTGGGCGCCAGATTAGGTGTGCCATCCGGATTCTTGGGAGGCGGGATATTCTTTGGAGGAACGACGACGTAAACGGCATTCGTCAGGGCACCGCTGAGGCGAGTCACGTCCATATCTTTACTGCACTCCATCGGCACTCTACGCCATCCCTTGAGCCTCAAGGTATGAGTTAACCGAAGGATTTCAGACTTGAAAACGAGCCAATGCTCTTCCTTGGCTCGTTTGATTTGCTGTTCGTGATCCCCTCCAACGTCGTCACCCGCGGCACCACCCGAGTAGCCAAGGGTCTTGGAATTATCCAAGACAGCATCCACGCTCGGAGCAATGGGCTCGTAATCAAGATGGTCCGAATCTGAAGCAGAGCCTCTCCGGAGCCCTTTGTGACGGCTTGGGCGGCGCCGAATCGAACGCTTGGATCCAGCATGAGAAGGATCTTTCATTGTCGCGGCATATTGGAGAAGGATTTTCTCCAGCTTGTCAAGAGCCATGACCCCGTCTGAGGCCTGAGACTGCCTCGAGCTGCTATCCTCGCCTTCGGGAGCAGCCGTTGAGGAAGTGTCCGCCCCATTGGGTTTCCGTTTGGCCTGCTCCTGGCGCAGCCAGTCCAGGACTTGAGCGAACAATGTGTGCTCCGACCTAGACTCGTCGTCCTCGTCAGCCAGCGAATCCAACTTCAGATCCGAGATCTGGCTGCGAAGCGACAGCACTGGCGAAGGCTGCAGCACGGGGGAGCGTGCTGCAATCCTTTTGCCGACACTGGCGCGAAACTGCTTGGAGCTCCGAGACTCCTTGACGGGAGCTAGATTATCCCCACTGCTGGCCTGTGAGTGTGGGTGAGATGGGGCATTCTCTACGGCCGTGGAATCACCTTCTGCTTCAGTCAGCCGGAATGTATCAACGAGGACACACAAGCACGCAGACAGTTGTGTAGGATACGACAATGGGTAGCAATAAAACTATGGGGATTCTTCTTTAGGACAGCAGGAAAAAAAAACAAAGCAATCCGAAAAAAAAAAGAAAAGCCACTCAAACAAGTCGCCGGCACACCAGCATCACACATTCTACATCGAAACAATACTTAAAAAAAGCAGCAACACGAGACTTTATAACTACGCGTCCAATGCAATGTCAACGTACCTGCAGAACCATCTCGACGCTCCGGGTCGGGGCCTTTATCGTCGTTGGGCAAAGTCGGCATCTCCCCCCGGCAAGGCGGTCGAAACCCTCTATACAGCACGAGAAAGGCGTCCCTGCAGAGGACAGCGAATGTACACAGCCGGTTCCGTGGAGTGACGAGGGGGAAACATGGAAATTCAGCAGCAGAAAGTGCGCACGCGAGCGCAGAGGGTGGTTGTTTGACTCTCTGATAGCTCGCCAGCGAGGAAAGCGCCACCCGGGTGGGGTGCCGCGGTTGCCGATGGCCGTTGGTCGCTCCTTCCTTCGTTGACTTTTTTCTGGCCTGCCGGATCCGTGCGTCCCCCACCGGTCCCGAACTGCAACGGGAAAGAGTGTTGGAAGCGTTGTTGTTGACGGCTGCGATGGCGGACGAGGCAGGAGCTGGAGCGGCAGCAGTAGACTCGTACGGAGTATGCACTGTAGCAGCACAATCTGATATTCAGGCCGATCTTGGCGGGACCGCCGATCGCTGTTGTGTGGGCGGAGAGCCAGCGCAGAAGGAAGGACAGTAACAGTAACAGTAAGTACTCTGTTTCTTGTGGGACAACCTGGTCCGGATTGCCCTGCGATCTTCAACAGCCATCTCTCGCGACTCCATAGACACGTGAAAATACCGCCTGCTGCACTGCTCGACCCCAGGATCCCAGCGTGCAGGAACTGGACGGAGCCACCGTCCGTTGTCGCTAGGGATGCGGCTAGCCCAGCGACCGGCGACGCGGCCACCAAGCGATTGGCTCTGGCGACGCTGGCTCCATGATAAGCACCCCAGACGTCAGATTCAAGATAAGCGTTGGAACTGCAAGCTGTACCTTCACCGTTCGTTGTCATTTCATTGGCGGGCCTGTCGTGATGCTATACGTCATCCAGTGGGAGCTGCTGTGGTAGAGGCCCTGACGTGAACGCAGACCACCGTGAAGCTCGTCTGATGGAGCTGCCTGAAATATTGTATTTTAGATACCCGTGCCACGAATGAAGGGAAAGCTATTTCATAATAATTCCAAGAGGATGGAAGGAAGTGGAAAGGAAGAACCATGATGGCCATTGATTGATTGGGACGGCGAGTTTGTCTTTTCAATTCTCTACAGTACTGCGTGCTCACGTGCCAGGCTACTGTCCACCGTGTGAAAGGAAGGCGCACCTCCTACTAATTTCAGAGCAAAAGCGTCTGCTCTCAATGGGAATATGCAAGGACCTGGAGATATGGATGGTCCATCAATTATGTACTGTACGTGCAATCGATCTCTTCTAATCTCTATACAAACAGGATCATGGACATCATAACTGACTCGAAAAAAAAAAGCAAAGAAAGCCAATGACGAATACGTTCTGCCTGGCGACTAGTCGTGGTACGAAACACTCCAGATCTTGAAGCCCGTCGGTTTGTTTCGTGCATCGTTGGTGACAACGCCCTCGTTGCCAACGTCGACGACAGACGAATTGGTATCGGCATACTGCACAGTGTACCCGTTGCCATTCCCCAGGAACGAGATCCGCACGTCAGCGGCCTGAGCCTGCTGACTTGACGGCAGCAGGCGGCCCTCCGCGCCGATGTATCGCCCGTCCAGGGCACTCGACACCTTGAAGATGCCGCTCTCCTCGCCCCGCGTGTAGTGGATCACCCAGCGCTGGTTCTTGCTGCGGTGGTCCTTGGTCGCGCGGCTGACGGTCACCTGTCCCGTTCCATTGGCGTTCGCGGATGGGTTCGTCAGTGCGACTCCGTCCTTCTCGAAGACGAGATAGCGCCCTTCGGTCAGATACCCGACAACCTCCTTGAAACCCTCCTCAAAGTCCAACGCAGTCGTGATGTTCTGCTCTCCATATGGCACGGGAGGCCGCGTGTTGGGGTGCTGCGCCTCGCAGAGGGCCGTTCCGTCCCAGCCGCCGTTGGAATTCACGTGAGGCTCAGGCGCCTTGGGGATCGACGGAATGCTGTAGTCGGGCTGTTTTTCGTCCCATGTTAGTCAAGATGACTGATCGATGCAGAAAGGTATCGTGGCAAGGCTCACGTGGTCGAAATCAAACGCGTTGACCAGGTTGGACATGTGCTCGCGGCGCCAAGCCACCATCTGATCCGTCTTGACGTTCTGGTATCCCTTGGCCGTCAGCCATTCCTCAAGGAAGAGGATCTGGGAGTTGTGGTCCGCTCTCTCGGTGAACACCCGGTTGCCGCGGGTCCACGGGGAGATGATGTAGAACGGCACTCGGAAACCTGCAGAGTCGTGAGTACAGTGAGGTGCTGCAGGACAAAATCGGTTTGCATACCTGGCCCGACAAAGACGTCTCCAAAGTAGCCCAGAGGATCTTCAATCCATTCGCCGGGCGTGCCTGGAGGGGAGTGGAACGGGGGGACGTGATCACCAAAACCACCAGTTTCTATTCAGCCGTCAGCAACCGACCTCCAGATCTGCGAGTCATGGGCAAATTACCATCGTAGCTGATCATCAGCACGGTCGAGTTGTATTTCGGGCTGTTGACCACCGCGTTGACAACCTGCTGCTGCAGCCAAGCGCCGTCCTTGGGCATGTACGGAGGATGCTCAGACAGCTCCATGGGCCCGACAATGAAGCTGATCTGAGGGAGATCCCCCTTAGCAGCAGCGTCATAGAAAGTGTCGAGACCGACGTACGACATGCCCTTTTGAGCCAGGGCAGAGCCCTTGGGCGCGTTCTGGAACTGCTCGAACCAAGCGAGAGGGTTATCGTCGAAGTTGTCTGTGTCCTGGTAGACCTGCCACGAGACCCCAGCCTCTTCGTAGAATTCATAGATGGTCTTCCACTTGAGCGGGTAGCAGGACACATTAGGCTTCTCACAGCCTGGTCGACAATTGACATGATTAGCGGGTGCCAATGGGGGATCGATCAAGGAGCCATCACACCTGGAGTCTCATTGTTGTCGATATAGACACCTCCTTGGTCGGGGCTCTGAGGACTGCCAGGAGCATTGATAGAGCCACTGACCAAGGTGACACGATTCGGGTTGGTGGCCGTGACTTGGCCCTCCTTTGCAGATGTTAGCTAACGGTGAAGAAGAAAAACGACCAGAACGAAAAGAGAAGGGCTTTCTCAGACCTGATACATGTCGCCACTCGTCCAGCCTTCAGCAATAGCGAATTGGACGGGGATATCGCTTCGCTTGAGGTAACCCCAGCTCCACGGGGTGTTGTTCCTGGCCCAGTGGTTGTTCAGGCCCGAGTTCAATGCGGCATGGTTGTCTTGATAGCCGTTGTCTCCGGCCACCATGCACTGGATGGCTTCGGGCCAGTCACCGCCCAGATATCCCAGATACCACGGCAAGAGGGTCTTGGTCTTGTTGGACATGTCTGGATCAACTTGTCTGGACAAGAAGTCAGAAATCAGCATTCAATTCTCTAATCTCTGGCGGCTGCTGGCACAGACTGGTACCACACGGGCAATCCATCAGGATTGACCTGGACGTTGGGATCGTTGAATCCTCTGACCCCGGCCATGGTTCCAAAATACTAAAGAATAGTCAATACAGCCAATACATTTACTTTTTTTTTCCCGACTCGACAAGACCTACACTGTTCCAGGATCTGTTTTCCTGCATGAAAATCACCACATGCTCGATGTCCTTCAGCGACCCTGCGTACACCGGGCCACTCGCAATGAGCAGACCCAGGACGAGGCCTAGCATGATGGCCATAGTATGCGATCAATACTGGTTGCTGTGGTGGAGAGTGAAACTTGCCCAGCAGAGCAGGCCACTACACCGGTCAAGGTGAGCTGGTAGAAGACGACGATATTTATTTATTTAGGTCTTCGGAGCTCGGATAAAGGGAAAGGTCATATCAGTCAGATCCTCCTCGACGAGTCAATCGATGCCCTAGCTCGAGCATTATTATAATATAAAAGCTGGATGGAGACGGACCCTTCCACGTGCCTGTCGTTCGTGATGGAGAAGATCCATCACCACGGTGGTCGAGGGGATCCAACCCGCTAAAATGCCCTCCATCATGCCTGGACCAGGGCCCAGAGCAGGGTTACATTATTCGATAAGGCGTGCGCAACGTGAGTGCGGAGAAGCCGGCAGGCTGCAGCAAGGAGGAGCTGCTTTGGTGGGCACGTGCATGGAAAGGGATCTGCTATCTGGCCGTTGAAGCTGCAGATCCACCCGCTAAGGAATTTAGCTATCTGCGCGCTGACATTAGGCTGGTAGCTAGCTGCATTGCAGTTACTGGTTCATTATTAATGATCTTGACAGCGTTTCTTGAAAAACTCGACGACTCACCTGCCTAGGTAGGTAATTCTTCATCAGCGTGGGCGGTGCCGTGCCATAATAGTTGCACGATCCTAGGGCCATGTCCTAAATGTTTACTGTACAGTTCCTCCCTGGCTTGGCAACGCTCCACCTTGCATGCACTAATTAGGGTTATGGCATTCTGTACAGAGTATGTCACATCAACCGAGATAAGCCACCGTTCAGATTAAAGCGAATGAATCTCGGTATTGAATCGAACGGATATGGAAAGGCAACCAAGCCGACGACGAAAGCGCATGGCATCAGAAGAAAAAACACCGACAGAGACGAGGAGGATCAAGAAGAACAATCCTGAATCTTCTTCTTCAAATGCGCAGTCTCGAAAGCGACGTCTTCTGATCCTTTCGCTATTAATATTGCCTCTTTTCGGCATTTTTGTCCTGTTCTCACTCATCTATTACTATCCCAGTGTCGGTGGTAATGATGTACCTCTCCTTGGGCCATGGTTTCCAGCACAACAATATCACAAGGAGAATAATGATCTTTCTTCGCAGTCTCAGGACATTACTATTGCAGATGACACCCTCACTGCCGAGTGGCATCTCCATCCAGAAGAGCATGTCTATCGCGAACCGACAACCCACCAGCTAGACTGGCGGATAAGCGCTGGCTATCGTCGTCCAGACGGGGTCCTGAAACGGGTGTATTTGATCAACGGTGGGTCGTAGCTAGCTGTCTGCAATCGATCAATCAAGCTGAGTGTTGTCTTTTTGCAGACCTTTTCCCCGGTCCGACCATCGAGGCACGATCGGGCGACAAGCTGGTGATTTCTGTTCATAATGACCTGGAAGACGAGTCCATCTCGCTCCATTGGCACGGGCTGTATATGAGGGGTATAACTTTCCCTTCTATGAGAAGTCTTCCTAATCAATGGCTAATGACTGGACCCAGACGCCAATGCCATGGACGGCGTCATTGGAGTCACTCAATGCGGCATTCTCCACAGAGAGTCATTCGTGTACAACTTCACTATCTCCCCCGACCAGAGCGGCACGTTCTGGTATCACGCCCACTCCGCTGCGCAAAGAGCGGACGGGCTGTACGGGGGCCTGGTGGTTCATAAACCTGCACCCAAACCCAGGATCCGCGGACTGTGGCCGCGCGAAGATCAGCTGGGAGCAGACAGCTTCAAGTACGGATACGACCGGGAAGTCTTGCTTCTGGTTGGCGACTGGTACCATCGCCCAGCAGAGGAAGTCTCTGCTTGGTATCTGCGGGCGGGATCGTATGGCAATGAGGTGCGCACGATTGATCATGGATATATATGAGTGAGAACACTGACAGCGTCATCAGCCCGTTCCCGACTCGGTGCTCGTCAACGGCGCTGGTCGCTTCAACTGCTCCATGGCTGTTCCAGCACGGCCAGTGGATTGCATTGGCGAGGCAGACGACCGCCCAAAACTGTTCTTGGATGCGAAAACAACGTATCGAATCCGCGTGGTCAATACCGGGTGAGAAAGCCAATCCAATTAGACGATTTTTTTTTCCCTGCTAACGAATCCTCCGGACTAGGTCTCTGGCTGGATTCACGCTGACCTTTGCCCGGGAGACGCTCGAGCTAATACAGCTGGACGGGGGGATTCCTGTCGAGCCGCAGCTGGAGAAGGACAACGTCAACTCAGCCGGAATCCTGTTCCCAGGACAGCGCATGGACTTTATTCTCCGGCAGCCAGCAGGAAGAACTCGGGAGAAATGGTCGTCGTTGACGGTGGATCTCGATCAGGGGTGAGTCACCATAAAATAAACCGCATACGTCTGATAAATATACAAAATTGACCGACTCACCGCGAAGGTGTTTCAAATACCCCAATCCCGCCTTGACTCCCCGGCACGTATTTCCCATTATCAAACAGTCGATAAATCCTACCGCCGAAGGCTTCTTCACAAAAGAGCTAGAAAGCGAAAAGCAAAACCCAACCCAAATTATTGACATCACAAAAATCCCCTCCGCAAGCTCCGTCCTTGCCGTCCTCCCCCCAAAAGCACAACAGACGCACGTCGTCTACACCAAGATCGAGAAGCTGTCTCGCCTGCACAACGTTCCTTACGGGTTCTTCAACCGCACGACCTGGCGGCCGCAGAGCGATCCTCCGGTGCCACTGATCGGGCTTGCGCGCGAGAAGTGGGACGAGAACCAGTTTGCTGTGTCCGTGTCGAGGACAGGGCGCGAGGAGCCGGTGTGGGTCGATCTTGTGGTTAACAATCTGGATGAGGGGGCTCATCCGTTTCATTTGGTACAAACCCTCTAAGAAAGCATGCAAGAATAACAAGAAGTATATTGGTTTCTGACTTATACGTCTAGCACGGGCACAACTTCTACATCGTCGCAATCCACGAATCCACCCAAGGGTGGGGATCATACAATCCGTTTCTCAAAAATCGTCCTCCGGGCCTCGAACTCTCCAGCAATGACAATGACAATGATGAGGATACCGATCCCTACGACCTCACCCGCGCCGTCCTCCGCGATACAGTGCAGATCCCTCGACGCGGATACGCCGTTCTCCGGTTCCGGGCTGACAACCCTGGTATCTGGTTCTTTCACTGTCATATCATGTGGCATCTGGCAGGGGGGATGGCTATGCTTGTCGATGTTATGGGTGAGGAGACGAGCGCTCATCAAACGGGGATTTCTTCGTGTCGGACTTGATAAATCAAATAATTCCTCACTTTTTACTTTCTGTCTAGGTCGTATGTATGGATATTGTGGCATAGGAATATGAATATGTATACTCATGTCTCATTCGATCGATCCCTACCCATTATTCAATAATGGGTTACCGTTTCAGAAATTTCGGACACCAAGTCACCAACAGGGAGTGTCAGTGAGTGCCGCACTATCTATCTATACAGGGAATGAATGGAGGAGAAAAATAGACACGACACAAGGTGAATTGTACAGTACAGAAGAAAAGGTTAAAAATGCTTCGTTTGCTTCGTTCGTTCATGGTGAACCTCTGTCATTGCTCTCCCAATTGACAAGAAACCCAATCAATCAATGGATATCAAGTTTGCAGAACCGAAAAAAAAAAAGACGGAATCAGACAACACAACACCAAACGCCATCACATCCATATCGAGTCCTTGCCGAGTCCTCTCACTACCTGCCGGGAAAGGGAAAGAAAACGTCTAGGTAATAGGATAGGTACAGTACAGTACAGTACAGTACACCTTTCTATCTATCTATTTCAGTAGTAGTTGTCAAAACCCGTTCCAAACGGTTGATTTGATGAGTTATGAGTTATGGCTGGGTAGCCCATTCGACCACCTCAAGAGCACACATGACCAGCACGAGCGTAGAAGGGAGAATCCTGAATCAGAAGTCAGCACTCTCAGTACAAAAGCAGCACGAGCTGGAGGATGCTCACCAGACTACGTAACTCTGAAACAGCAGCTGCGACATCGCACCCATGTACACATTGTTGATCTGACAGATCTGCGCCAGCTGCAGAGCCGACGGTGCGCCCGTGAGCAGGAAGCAGACGACGATGAAGATCGGGTCGTCCAGGATGCTCACGGGGACATACTTTGCCAGCAGCGCAAGGATGGGCGCCATGATCAGCGTCGGGAGCAGCATTCGCGCGATCAGTGACGCGACGATGAGTTTGCGCTCCTCTTGCGGATCTTCCTCGTCCTCTGCGGCTTCTTTGGGCAGCGTGTTCCGCGCCAGGTTGGCCCCCAGGACGACCAGAATCAGCGGAACGGCCACCTGGCCGTTTTGGTCGATGGCGCGAGTCACCGAGTTGCGCACAAATGTGCCTTCGTCAAAGAAGAGATGCTGCAATGACGGGACTGATGCCACTATGATGGCAACCAACATCGCCCACAGAGGCGGATTCATAAATTCCCAGAGGCCGTGGAAGAATCGGCCTGTCCAGGACGTAGAGACCGTGAGACCTCTCCGTACAGAAGCTGGTAACGACTCGAAAACTTGGTGGCCCTTGTCCTTCACGAAACGCGCCATCCGGTTGCGCAATTGCCGTGCCGACCGTCTGTATCGATAATACAGACCCTTCACACCACTAGCCGCCGGCGCGTCGCGTCGTCGCACCTCAACGTTGGGGAAGGTCAGGATATCTCCGGTGGAGCTCTGGCGAGGCAGGAAAGGCCCACTGGGAGGAGGCCCGATCATCGAGAGCGGCCGATCCTCATCCTCATCATCATAGCCCTCCTCCCGATCCTGTGGGTTCGTATCGAGGGCGGGCAGTTTGGTATAGGAATAGGCCCGGTCAGTGACCGGAGTCTGACTACCAGACCCATACGCGGTCGACAGTCCGGAAAAAGACTGCTCTCCCGGGCCATCGTCGGACGTTCTGGTTCGGAGCAAGGGCTCATCCGGGTCTGTTTGTTCAGGATTATCCGTATAGTGTGCCTGGCCACTCTCTATCGAATGGACGGTGTCTTCTTCGGCATATCGCTCTCTGGGAGCCAGCAACACATGGTACCCCCAACTCCATCGAACCAGCTGACCCAACTGCTGGAAGATCAGCAAATACAGGATGCCCCGAGCTGCCACTTCGTCGTCAGTGTCATTGGGGATCTGATCCCAGTGTAAGCCTTTCAGTGTCTGCGAGAGAGATATAACGAGGGAGATGGGTAGCGAGTTGGAGTTGCCAAAAACCTGTCGACAGGGTGTCAGTTGGAACCTGACAGAATCGAACCTCAGAAGACCGAGACTCACCGCCATAGCCGCGACAAAGTTGGCCTGTCTCTTCTTGAATCGGAAGCATCGCGAAACGACGGCGGAACAGAAGTATGAGACGGAGGTCTGGATGATGAAGATGACGGGTATGATGGCGAGATCGGTAAGCTTCTCCGCGGTGAGCTGCGAGGCCAATTTCGTAAACACTGCCAGGTGGTCAGTCGCGAAGCACGTTCCTATTCAAAGGAGGCGATTGTGGAAGGATTTCGTACCCAGACAAGGCGTGAAGAGAGCCACGTTCAGGTTGGCGACCAGCTTCTGGGCATCGGCATCGAACATGCCCTGCCTGGCGGCGATGTATCCCGGAAGACTGACGCAGACGACTTCTAGCACGGCTTCGAAGACCAGGAGGACGAGATGGAGGAAGGAAGGATGGCTGGAGTGGGTTCCAGCGCCGGCCTGGAGGAGCCTCGTGGCGCCATGCTGGACGGTGTTGGAGCTGAGATAGCGGCGGCTAAGCTGGGCAGCGGCGGACTTTATGTCATTCGCGTTGCGCAGGGTGGGCGTGGTGAAGACTGCCATCGATCTGGACGGGTGAAACGGCGAGTCTGTGTCGCAAGGGAGAGATGGATACAGGAAAAGAGAGGCGTCTCCCACAGGAGAAGAGATGAGAGTCGAGTCTGGGGGAGGGTGGGATGATGAGATCACGTCGGGGAGGCGACCCGGCCCAGGCGGACGAGACTTGGCGTGTCACAGCCGCGGGCGATGCGACAGATCCAGCCTCACTCTCAAGTCTCAACCCTGCATCAAGTCTGCCAAGATTACAGGATGTGGACAAACTTGAAACGACAAGGCTCGAGGATCAGAGCTTGCTGCGAATTGCTATCAGCAGAGCGGAGCCTAGTCTAGGCATGCCTTAGGTCGACATGCATATGCAGAGCTATCCACTGCCGCATACTAAACGGGCTGTTATCAGTCAGCCAAGACGAAATGGTCAACGCAGCCAGCAGACTGCCTGCGTGGTCGAAGATAGACAAGTCTAGGCATTGCACAATTACGACCTTCACAACCAACAGAACTCGATGCGCTGGCGTGCTCTATGCTGCACGATAAAATAATGCCCAGGCGATCAACACCAATCAGGGCCTTAGCAGGATGTCGTGGAACCAATCACATGCAGCGACTGGAAATCGTGACGAATTGGAATTGGATCCGTGCAAATCATCACTGCTATTGGTTCGTCTGCTGTCTTTCCATTCGTCGTTTATTTTCCGTGTTATTCATTCATATTCCAGATCTGAGATTACTCCAGGATAACCATAAGCAGTATGCTGAGAAGTGGCGACATGCACATTTATCCTACTGGACTCGTGTAATCCTTGAGACTTTTATTCTGGTTAAGCCTTACAGGTCTTGCCTGCTCGAGTGGTTTGAGGGAAAATATATATTTTTTACCATCTACGTTCCCAGTATATAAATTTGGCAAGACTGTATACTGTACGTAGACAGCTTACATGACATAATATTCCCTCTCATATTCCCTCTCTATAAATTCTTCTGACGCAGACAGAGGGAGCAAGGACAAAGCAAGGAATCGATTTCAGCGACAACAACTCATCGTCACATTCATCGCCGTCGACGCCTGGCTACCACCATTCTCCATCAACGCAAACGTATACGCGCCCGGCTCCACAACCCACTGGTACGCTCGATCCAGCACCGTCAGGTACCGCGCCACGTCGAGGTCCATCGTCGCCGTCGCCGTCTCTCCGGGGGACAGGTACACGCGTGTGAAGGCGACGAGCTGCCGCACGGGACGCGTGATGGACGAAACGCGGCCGAGGAGGTACACCTGCGGCACGTAGCTGCCTGCTATGTCGCCTGTGTTGGTGATGTCGACGGAAAAAGTGATGGTTGAGGTCGGTGTGAAACTACTATTAGTGGACGCAGTAGTGGTGCTGTTTGGCGATGTAGCGGTGGCGCGGAAATTGGAAACGCTGAAATTCGTGTACGAGAGGCCGTAGCCGAATGGATACTGTTTGGTCACGCGCGAAATGGTAAGGATCATCTGATCGTTGAGAGGCGAGAGGGGCAGGGAGCTTACAATCGGAGTGTAAGGGATGTCGGTGTAGTCACGAGGGTATGATGGCTTGTAGCTGTGATTGGTATGATGTTAGTGGCAGAGTTCGACCTAGTAATATCACATAATAATATAGAATGCCCTGCATACTTGTAGTAAACCGGCAGAGTGCCTACGTCATACGGAACGCTCAGAGGAACTCGTCCGCCAGGGTTGGTTATTCCAAAAATCGCATCTGAAATGGCTTGGCCGCCGGATTGGCCGGGGAAAAACTGCAACGTGTGAGACAAGTTCTAACGACACAGGAAAAATATGGTATAGACGTACTGTATTCAGGACAGCAGCAGCTTGACGATAGTATTGCGGAATAGCAAACGGACGGCCTCCCTGCAGCACGAGAACGACCGGCTTCTCGAGGGCGAATATCGCATCGGCAAGGGCAGCTGAGAACAGTCCAAGTAAGCCAACGTGCTACGCTTAATGACAGGGGGACAGATTTCCGTACTCTGGTTTGGAGACAGGCCCAAGGTCGCCCGGTCTCCGCTCTCGCCGTCGCTGTTCCAGTTTGCGCCAACTGCGAGCACAATGACATCAGATGACTTGGCAATATCGACGGCCTGAATGATTAGCGAAGAAGTTCAGTTAGTAGAAATTCAAGCTATCATGCATCTTCTTTCAGGATGACGACTGGCGCGCTTACTTTACCAACTGGATCATTCCGATCAACAAGGTTCCAAAACAGCAAGACCTGAGCGTTGAGCGAATTCACGTTCTCGAACTTCTGGACATAATTCCAAGCCTGGTATTCCAGCCGGATATGATGCCTAGCGCCTTTGCGGAAGGTGAAGGGAGCAGATCCAGGAGGGGCCATTGTCCCGTTCGCCATGGAGTACGAAAGCGGCATGATGTTGGATAGGATGTTGCCCGAAGGTGTCGCTTCGGCTTCGACCAGGAATTGACCGTCGACATATAGCTTTGCGGTGGTGTTCGCGTAGACTGCCACCCCGAGCCAGCCATCGACCTCCGCGTCGACCGGCACGGTGAGATCGCCCTCCCATGTGACGCTGAAGTTGTTCGACGGTAGGCCGTTGGGAGGGTAGAGTCCCCAATCGAGGCTGGGAGTCTCCAGCTTCTGGAACCTTGCATCGGTGAAATTGGTGTCCGCATAGTAGGTCGCCAGCAGACCACCAGAAGTGCCATTGGCAGAGAGGTGGTAGGGAGGGATATTGTACTGCCCATTGTACAACCACGAGTTCGCACCCCAGCTGGAGACGAGTTCCGTGCCGGACGCGTTCACCGCGAGATACTGGGACATTGCCTGGCGAATGGTACTGGCGTTGGCCACGGGGTAACCTCCCCATTGTCCGGAGTAGTCGCCATAGTTGAAAGTATCACCGAACGGCCCAACGAGCGCAATCCTTTTGATCCCTTTCTCTTTTGGCTTCAAGGGCAGTGTCACATTGCGGTTTTCCAAAAGAACAATGCTCTTCTGTGCAGCCTCGAGAGTGAGAGGAACGTGTGATTGCGTGATCGCCTCGGAGTCGACATCGTCCGCGATGTAGCGGTTTTCAAAGAGACCCAGATCATACTTGACGCCCAGAATCCTGCGAACCAGCGATTGCAGAGTTGATTTGGACAAAGTACCGTTGGCAACCAAGTCCACCGTTGTCTGGGATGACGTTAGTAAAAGTCATAAGTGATCATCAACACATCAAGATCAAACGTGCATTGAGATAGACTTCCAGCGGAAAATCATAGTATTGCACCATGCCGCCAGCGTTGTGCCATTGCGCAATCGTATCGGTGACGGAACTGGTCACACGATGCGTTTCGTACAGCATGGAGAGACCTGTCAGCACTATAAGTAAGATTTCTCTACTACCCAGCTCTTCGGTTCTCACCTCCATCATCAGCGGTGACATATCCTACAAGTTGCCATGGGCTATTAGTAAGTGTTAAACGAGAAGAAAGAGAAGAAGAACAAACCGTCGTATCCCCAGCTCTCGAGAGCTTGATATAAAATTGGATTCACCGAACACGGGACTTCATCAAGTTCGCTGTAAGCCCTACCCGAAAGTAAGCACTTGCAAATGATATATTGATGGTCGCAGAAGGGGTTCACTCGCTTACATCATGACACCTTTCACACCTCCCAGGTCTACAGCTGCCTTGAACGGGACCAACAGTTCCTGGAGAACCTCTCTGACTCCATAGCCCATGAAAGGAGCGGCATTGTGTCCGGCTTGAGGGCTTCCATGCGCGGCAAAATGCTGTCCAGGACGGTTATCAATGAACTTATTAAAGGTATGTGGTACCTAGGCTGCAAACCTTCATCACGGGTACGACGGCATCGGGGTCAGACAATGATCCATTCTTTGACAGGCCAGAGGCATATGCAACGCCCATGTGGGACGTGAGAACCATGTCTTCACCCCAGGCCTCTGCATACAGGTAAGGTCAACATGGCTGTCTCATTCAAGACTTGGGTGAAACACTATAGCGATTCGCACCTTGAACTCTCCCCCAACGAGGATCTTTCCCCAGATCCAGGACCGGCGCAAAGCAGGCATGGATGCCGATGGAGCTCGCCTCAGTGCCGATTGCTCTCCCGACACGGTGCACCAGATTGGTGTCAAAGGAGGCTGCCATGCCAATGGACTGCGGCAACATGGACTGTTTGAACGAGCCAACGCCATGGAGGCATTCTCCAGTCTGCAGGAAGGGGATATCGATGCGAGCTTTTTGGGAGTTTAATCTCTGGAGGTCGTTGTACTGAGACTTATTGGTGGGATACCAATCGTGGATGATTCCGATCGGGGCGGTAGGCGCGAGACGCATCGTATAATCTGAAGATCTGTCAGTCAGGCGTGCATAGGTGTCTTTTGATCACCATAATGGGGATTTACCATACAACCCATTGTCCGATTTTGGCCCGATGATGTTATCTGCGAACATGAGGTGCATTTGCAGGACTACAGACTCGACGTATTAGGACAGCCCTACCCAGATCACTAAACCGCAATCGGTATTATCGATGAATGTACCCAGCTCTGGAACGGTGAGGTTTGCCACCAGCTGATCAAGAAACGCATCCCTCTCCACTGCCTTGGCGTCTCGAGGACATTTTTTGCTGGTCAACTGCGGATTGAAGCTGAATCCATTAGGAAAGAGCTGTGCCTGGCATAATGCCACAACAACAGTCGCCCCGAAAAGAAGCCGGGGTGAAGCGAGAAAGATCATTGCAGACCCGTTCTGTTATTGGACAGAGTGTCCGGCAACCACGTGGTTGGGCTGGCGACACTGAGATCGAGAGTGCCCGTTCCTTCGTCATCGTGCTTGGATGTACCGTACCTGACAGCATTTTATATCTATGCTTGCTCTTCGGAAAATTTAAGGATAAACGCAGAGCGATGATCATTCAAGATCCATCAATCAAGAAACGGAGGTAACGGTAGCAGCGAAGAGCTCATCCCCGCAGTCTTACCCCGCAAGCTATCTCCACGTGGCTGCCACGCCGTTGCTATCCAGAGAATTGATCAGCGTGCTGGGCATCGAGTTATCGGTATATCTGTTGCCGAAGATAGATCTGATCTGAGGATATGATCCGGATAAACTGAGATTTGGTGCTCCTCCAGTCGTACAGAACTTTTCCAGACGTTTCTTTTCGAGGCAGTAAGACGAGCTTAGTTATCAGAAAATAAGGATCTCCCTATAGCGGATTTTCTGAGGTATACAGGCCTTGAAAGTCGTGCTTGACTCCGCTGGCTTGTAAAGAAGAAAGAAAAATTATATTGGTCTATACCATACTATATATTTTTTATTATCTACTTTCCACGGGAACTCCCACCCATTTCTCACTATATATTATTTCTCGTATCAGGTTTCTTATGAGCCGTGTTCTAGGTGGGTTTTCTGTCCGTTATTCCTTGCTATACTTTTATCATTCTCACGATAGTTACTATATTGGCGTTTTTATAATAGAGGCTGTCGCCGTACAAGGTTGTACCTTGACGGATGGGGAGTATGGATATCCATCCTCGGATCACATGGTTGATCCATAGTCATCACGTGTAAGGATCTCCATGTGGATCATCCTTCATGGATCCTCCATCAAGCTTCCTCCATAGTCAATGGTATCTCCAGTTAGTCGCTACAAGGCGATGAAACGAAGCACTTGTGAAAAGGTGACAAGTAGAATTATGGTATAGTTCATCATAATAATGCTAGGATCGATAATAGCTACAATCTTATCTCCTCAAGCTCCTAGTGGCTAGGTAGCCAGTCGGGTCACATGAGTCGACTGAGCCTTGTTCTGCATTGGTTTCCTGTTGTATAGATGCGGATTGTCTCTCCTTTTCCTGCGAATTGACCTAAAATAATGAACTTTTAGCAAATACCGTGGAAAAATCAGAATTTCTACCAAGATAGACCTGTATATGACCTAGGTGTCACTTGTCTCTTTCCACTAGAAGCGGTAGTGACTGGTTCGATATTCCTGTCAGGTGGACGGGGATAACGTCGATACTGGCCGTCGATCTGTGTAATCATACAGCGTCAGAATCGTGACGATCCTCAATATTGAGTCAATTGATTGACTATCTCTGTCCCTGCCATCTTAGTCATCCTGTCATGTCCTGCTCGCGGGCGCATCCGACGGGCCGAGTCGGGCAAAAGTGGCAGGCCGGAAGCAGAGCCCGCGAATCGCAGGGCACGATCGAGGGCGAGTTCCTGAGAGTGCTGGGAGCTTCAGCCAGCAAACAGGCACGTTCTTCCCAGATGTCGCGGTGGCAAAAGCTCGCTACCACCGGCGAGCGCACATGAATCGGCCATCCAAGGGTTGGCGGCGCCACCAGGGTGGACGCGCCGGGCGGTTTCACAGCGGAAGCTTCCTCTGTTCCTCTTTGGGTCATGTCGCCGGCGCTGGCACAAGGCCTGGCAAGCACAGCTCCCACAGGCGTAGACCGGTTGTCCCATTAGGCGTTGTGGCGTATGCAGCCGGATAAGACTAGAAAGCCCGAGAGCTTCCTCGCGGCCTCTTTTGTGCCTTGACGCAGTCACAGTCATGCCAAGTGCAGGCAGCAGCCAAGTTTTGCTGCTGAAAGACCCATAACTAAACCAGTCATGGCAGCGGTGTGAGCTGGTGGGATTCTGAGTCCTTTAAGACAAAAGATCTGCTCGTCCAGCGACCAGCCTAACTGCCACCGCCTGCGTCGTCTTGTCTTCTTGATGGTCTTTGCCTGGTGTTGAATTCCGGCACGACCCCAACCCCCGTGCAACGCCCGCCAAAGGTCTTTTTTTTTTTGATTTTTGTTGCCCCCAAAGCCCACTGTGGCCCTTGGAAACCGACGACAGCGCCAGATTCGCATCCACGGGTCGTGCCACTCGCTGGACGCTGGCAGTCGTGAAGGCGGAACTGCAACCTCGCCGGTAGCTTTTCCCGCCCGGTCGGGACATTGCCTCCCCTCAGCGAGCTCTCTGCTCTGCTCAACTCTCCCTCCCCTCGACCATCTCGAGGTGTCCAGGTAGTCCCCTCTGTCTGTCCGCTTCTCCCTCCTGCATAGCCCCCCATCTTTCCTCCTCCATGGTTGGTCCCACTCGTTTTGGCTGCTGTGCTGCTGCTGCCCGTGCCTGTCTCTCATTAAACTCCTCTTTCGTCCCGGGAATCCTTGCTGATCCGCCCCAGTAAGCTCTGCGCGCTGCTGGAGCCCCGCATCGGCGTCTCTCTGCAACGCCCCAGAAGAATTAATTAATTACCAGACTCCCCCGATCTCTCTCCTCTCTCCTGTCCCTCCGAGCGAGATAAACCCACCCTCCGAGACCTTAGGTCGCGTCGAACGAGACATTGTTCGGGGCACAACCACACCGGTGGATCCGAAAACGGGATTCGTTTCCCGTTTCAAGGAGGAATCAACCGCGACACAAAGAGAGCAGGATTCTTCGAGGACTACGCTTGGGCTTCGTGCGGGGTTGACCGCCCACCGCCATTCGGCAAGAACAAGATGGAGGACGATCGAAAGACCCCTCTGGTCGAAGATATTCCGGTGTCTCCTGACAGCGACAGGGACCACGATGCGACCGACTGCCTCCCGTCGTCTCCCCCCTCCTCCACACGCTCGCCTCGTCATGTTTCCGTACCTTCTCTTCGCTCTGGATCCGACCTCTCCAGCGGCATGACGGCCTCTTCGACTCCCCTGGGCCAGTTGAACGCCGCGCGGAGAGGAGGCGCGCCTGCTCCTCCTGCTCCTCGTCCGGCGGCGTCGATCAGCGGGCAGTCCAGTGGTCTAAACCAGGACATATTGGCAAAGATGAAGGCCTTCTCTCTGTCCAGGCAAGGTGCCCCGCCGGGCATGCCCCATGCCGCGTCTACGGGGGGAATCCCGTCGTCTACGCAAGGAACAGGGCCATCCGCGAACAGTGGTATAGGAGGAAGCCCCGTACCGAAAGGCCAACATCCAGTACCCTCCGGCCCCATCACAGGCGGTCTGGCGGGCAGACTACCCCCGACCAGTCGCCCTCATGCGCAGAATTGGTCCTCTGCGCCCGCGGGCGCAGGACCAACGCTCAACCAGAAGCCTGGGGGGTTAGCCGCGAAGAGACTCCAGCCCGGATTGAGACTGTCGGACGTGACGGGGCAATCAGAAGACGGCCAACGGCAAGGAGACAGCTCAGCGCAGGGAGGAAAATCCGGTGACGCCTCGAACCAGTCAGCCTTCAGCAAGTATGCCGACTTTATTGACACGAAGGCTGGAACCTTGACCTTTAAGAACAAAGCCCTCCTTCACGGGGGAGGCATTGAATTTTCTTCCGGTCAAAGTTTCAGCATCTCTCTCGACGAGGTCGATCGGCTGGAGGAGCTGGGCAAGGGGAATTATGGTACTGTTTACAAGGTTCGACATAGTCGCCCCCATATGCGAAAACCAGGTCAGGGGATATCGGGCATCGTCAGTCGGCCGGAAGGGTCAAATAATTCCGTCTCCTCCCCTCCATCGAAGCCACCGGATAACCTGAGCGGGGTTGTGATGGCCATGAAGGAAATCCGGTTGGAGCTGGATGAGAATAAGTTCGCTCAGATTATCATGGAATTGGACATTCTCCATCGCTGCGTTTCGCCGTTTATCATCGACTTCTACGGGGCCTTCTTCCAGGAGGGCGCGGTGTATATTTGCGTCGAGTACATGGACGGTGGCTCTGTGGACCGGCTCTACGAGGGCGGGATTCCTGAAAATATTCTGAGGAAGATTACGCTCTCTACCATCATGGGCCTGAAGACGCTCAAGGACGACCACGAGATCATCCACCGCGACGTCAAGCCCACCAATATCCTCGTCAACACCCGTGGACAGGTCAAAATCTGCGATTTCGGCGTGAGCGGCAACCTCGTCGCCAGTATCGCCAAGACGAACATTGGCTGCCAGAGTTATATGGCTCCAGAGCGGATTGCTGGCGGCGGGATGCAGCAGTCGGGCGCCAACACGGGGGGTACTTATGGCGTCCAGAGCGATATCTGGAGCTTGGGGCTGTCGATCGTCGAGTGTGCCATCGGGCGGTACCCCTACCCCCCGGAGACATACAACAACATCTTCAGTCAATTGCAGGTGAGTAGCTTCACTCCGGTGCTGTTGGACGATCTTGTTCACTGACGGGTTTCCCCAGGCGATTGTGCATGGCGACCCGCCGACGCTGCCTGAAGAATCATTTTCGGCTGAGGCTCATACGTTCGTGCGCGGATGTCTGGACAAGAATCCGAAGAATCGGCCCTCCTATGCGGCGCTTCTCCGGCATCCATGGCTGGCACCCCTGATGAAACCGCCCGCCGATCCCGAGGCGAATGGCGAGCCGTCTACGCATCCACCGCAGAGTGAAACCGAGGACGAAGAGGTGGCCGCATGGGTCAAAGACCGATTGGAACGTCGCCAACGTGGACAGCTAGGGGAACCTCAGAAGCCCGCATTGCACACGGTGGCGCTCGATGCCGTCGGTGGGAGCCCTCTTCTGGACGATCCTTCCAGCATCTCTCCCAACAAGTGATGTTGTGTCATTCCCGTTCTGGAGTGAGCAGGTTTTGCATACCTTTCATTCCGTCCTTTGTTTCGCTTGATTGTGCAGGGGATTGGCTGTAACTGGACGACCGAGGCGCAGGCGCCAAGGATCGCGGTTGGCACCGGGCGATTAGATTGTTGTGTTATGGAAGGGCCAGTTTGTTCGATGTCCAAGGGGTTTCACATTTGTTTCTACTATTATCTTGTCGCGATGATTTGGTCTTGGCTCGAGTGCCCTCTGGCATGTGCAACTAGCATTTACATGTGCATCTCCTTCTTGACCATCTCTCTCCTGTGACCTCTGGGATCATTGGCTCATTGAAGTCGTTCTTGTCCTTTTTTTTTCTCGTCATGTCATGAGCATCTTATGGCTGTATGGGGTATGTATATAGGATCAGCATGAATAGAGCTACGCAGCGCATCTTCACGAATGGCAGCATTTCTACAGTCTGTTCTTGATGGTGAAGTCAAATGACGTGCCGATGGCGGGATCGAGTGATCCTAGTGGTCGATGGCGTTATGCTGCTGATAAATCAAAGTCACGTGCCGGCTGCCATCGTGAATGCTGGCAGAGAAGCCCAGAATGACCCTTCAGCCCGAGAAAAGATGACAAATGATGGAAAAAGTACGAAATAGTAATAATACTACTGTAGGAGTTCGCAATTGGCAGCGTTGGTGGCATTACTGAGCATCACTCAGTCTGACTAAGGTGGTCGAGGCTAAAAACATCATCCCGCAGTTGCTTACAGAAGCGCTGCAGCACCCAATAACTAATCGATTCCCCAAACCAAAGCCCCTCCTCTCCCCGCCGCCAGCAGCAAACCAGCTCAGTAGCATTGCTGACTGGGCGTCCTCTTGTCCTTGTCCGCCGCGCGCTGTGTAAATAGCTGCCTTTTCCCATTCTTCTCCCCAGAGGCATGCTCTCCCCTCCCCTCCATACTACCCATCCGATCCGAGCTTCCAGGTTCTGGCTGAAATCCGCCCTCCGAACACGATCATCGCCTTTGCTATCGATCTCTTCTTCGCGAGGAATTGCCTCTCTCCGCCAGACGAGTCCCGCACTGGAGTCTCCCAAAACGCTTTCTCCCTCTCTTCCTCGCCTAGCTTCCCTGTCGAGACAGTTTCCGTCCCCGGCCGTCGAACGAAGCTCGCCGTTCTCAACGATGGCTCCCGTGGAGACGAAAGAGTACGACTACATTGTCATTGGGGGTGGTAGCGGTGGCAGTGGGAGTGCCCGAAGAGCCGCGGGTTGGTATGGCGCAAAGACGTTGATTGTTGAGTCCGGCCGAGCCGGTGGTACATGTGTCAATGTTGGGTATGCATGATTTCTTATTTTCTTTCTTTCTTTCTTTTTTTTTTTTGTTTGTGTGTTGAGTGACATGCAACAATAGCTTCAGTCATCCTGACCATTCGACAGATGTGTGCCGAAGAAGATGACGTGGAACTTCGCCTCGATCAACGAGAACCTGCACGCTGGCCGACACTACGGCTATGACATCCCGCACGACGTCAAGATCGACTACACCCACTTCAAGCGCATCCGCGACGCCACGATCGAGCGGCTGAACGGGAGCTACGAGCGGAACTGGAACAAGGAGGGTATCGACCTGGTGCACGGCCGCGCCCGCTTCGTCGAGCCCAAGACGATCGAGGTGACGCTCAACGACGGCTCCGGAAAGGCGCGGTATACCGCGAAGCACATCCTGATCGCCACGGGCGGGCATCCCATTGTCCCGGATGTGCCGGGTGCGGAGCACGGCATCACCAGTGACGGCTTCTTCGAGCTCGAGGAACTGCCGCGCAAGTGGGCGGTGGTCGGCGCGGGCTATATCGCGGTCGAGCTGGCCGGAGTCCTGGCGGCCGTCGGCGTCGAAACCCACATGTTCATCCGCGGGGACACCTTCCTGCGCAAGTTCGACCCCATGATCCAGGAGACCATGACCCAGCGGTACGAGGCGGTGGGGATCCACATCCACAAGGGACACAAGGGCTTCAAGGAGATTCAGCTCCTGCGTGACGGCAAGGGCGCAGACAAACTGCTGAAGCTGATTGGGAAAGACGGCGATGAGCTTGAGGTCAATGAGCTGCTGTGGGCTGTGGGACGTGCGCCGGCGGTGGAAGATTTGGGTCTCGACGTCGCTGGGGTGAAGCAGACTCACACCGGCCACATCATTGTGGACGAGTACCAGAACACGTCGGTGGATGGGATCTACGCGCTGGGAGATGTGACGGGGCAGGTTGAATTGACGCCGGGTAAGCAGAACTCTCACTCACACACACTCTCTTTTCTGGCGTCTGACATTCCGTAGTGGCCATTGCGGCTGGTCGCCAACTGGGCAGTCGCCTTTTCGGACCTCCGGAACTCAAGTCGTCCAAGCTGTCGTACGAGAACATTCCGACGGTGGTCTTCGCCCATCCGGAGGTGGGCACGGTCGGTCTGACGGAGCCGCAGGCGCGGCAGAAGTACGGCGATGACAAGGTCAAGGTGTACCAGACGCGCTTCACGTCCATGTTCTACGACCCGTTCCCCGCGGAGGAGAAGAAGAAGAACCCGACGCAGATGAAGATTGTCTGCGCGGGGCCGGAAGAGAAGGTTGTTGGGCTGCACATTTTGGGCCTGGGCGTGGGCGAGATGCTGCAGGGCTTTGGCGTCGCAGTCAAGATGGGCGCGACGAAGCAGGACTTTGACAGCTGCGTGGCGATCCACCCGACGAGTGCGGAGGAGTTGGTGAGTATCGACTATTTCCTACGTAGTATCTACCAGCTGACGTATTGCAGGTGACTATGCGGTGAACTTGACTCGAACAGAACAGTCTCTGAAAAGTCTACCTACATAGAGCTGAACGGTATTCCATGTGATGATTATCATGATAGAGTACTGTGATCCAGCTAGGCTAGAACTATATACCGTAAATTTAAACCAAGCAAACCAACAATGTTGACTAGCCATTAAATTAAATCCAATCCCCCTGGACATTAATCTCGATTAATCTCGGTCCGATCAGCACATCTCCGACGGCAGCAGCTGAGAGGGAGTTTAGAAGTGTTATTTTTTCGGCAACAAGCAGACTTTCCGATCGGCATGTGAGCGCTACAGCCGGGATTATCCTTTGAGCCGTTGTACCGTTTCCGTTTCCCGTTTCCCGCAGGAACTACTACTATTAGAGACGGGAGGTTTAGCGATCAACGTACTGTACTGTACGTACGGAGTTCTCCGCTTGCTGTCGTAGACAAGAGATGGGATTTTTATTGGCTAGCATGGGATTGGGTCCGCTGGCTGAGAGCCTTAGAGAGGAAGGTCCTTATCATTATCACTCACTGGCTCGAGAATTTCCAATTGATATTAATACTGTTTTACGTATGGAGTAGCAGTCAATAATTGCAGTCTATTTTCTATCCTCTGTAGTATTACTCTGTAATTAGGTGACACAGTGTAATGAAATGATGATGAATAGTACGGGGTAACTATCCACGTGCCGTGAAACGTTTACTCGGTACTCCAGACTCCACACCCCGCAACTTTATTGATTCTATTAGATAATGGAAAGAGAGCCGGACGGAGCACTGCCTTTGTAGGCATTACTATTGATCCTCATTGTCGTCTTCCCTTGGAACAGGCTAACAGCTTACTTTACTCCCTTCCAGACTACGTACTACTAGCTTGGACGCCCGTCTTATCATCGAATGCGGATAATCGATCCCAACTGCGAATCACGGGCTATCTCCGTTATCTCATCTCCCCACAATGACAGACAGCACTTAACCTTACGTCAATCAACTGAGTCAACCTTACTACGGAGGACAGCCGTATCAGGTACGCGTAGATAGCTCCGACCGTGCGCAGAAGTTAGAACGCCCTGCCCTGCCGGCCTGTCAAACTTAAGCTGCTGACCCCGCATAATTGTTTAGCCTGCGCCAGACAGACAGACAAAGAATGGATGGATGGAATGATAACTTATAACTATCCACGTCCAGACATTCATCCACACGCATTGATCGATCACGGCATTGATCTATTATCCATTCGTCTTCCTTCTCTTGTCTTGTTAGAGGAATTGGCATTGCTCGACCATGACAGATCACACAGCTGCCGCGGACGACTCCCTAAAAGCGGTCGACGGGAAGGAAAAACTCGCCCGTCCAAAATGTCCCTCTGAGGAGGTGGTCGGAGTCGCAGAGGATTTGGCGGCCATCCAGCTGGATGCGGCCAAGGAGACGAAGCTGCTGGCCAAGCTGGACGTGGCCTTTGTGCCTGTGATCATGTTTGCGTATTTGACCTGCTTTTTGGACCGGAGTAATATCGGTTTGTCCACCATACATAACAGCCGTATTCATATTCTCGTGCTGACGCACGACAGGCAACGTCAAGGTCGCCAACATGCCCAAAGACATCCACGCCTCGCCCAGCCAGTTCTCGACCGCCGTCTCCATCTTCTACGCCACCTACGTCTCCTTCGAGACGCCCTTCACCGTCATCATGAAGAAGGTCATGCCGCGCAACCTGCTGACGGGGCTGGCCACCGTCTGGGCCCTCGTCACCATCTTCTCCGGCTTCATCGTCAACGTGGGCGGGGTGTATGCGACGCGCCTGATCCTCGGCTGCTGCGAGGCCGGCCTGTTTCCGTGTCTGAACCTGTATCTGACCATGGTGTACCGCCGCGAGGAGCAGGCCAAGCGCGTGTCGTATCTGATGAACTGCGCTGCTATTTCGGGTGCTGTGGGCGGGTTGCTGGCGTATGGGTTGCTGCATATGGACGGCGTAGCGGGGAAGGCGGGATGGAGGTGAGAAATGTCATCTATCTATAGGTTGACTTCCGGTTGAATTCCTGCTAATGTATATGCAGATGGGTCTACATCATCGAAGGCCTCTTCAGCATCGTCGTCGCCGTGTGGATCTGGTTCGGCCTGCCCAACGACCCGGCCAACGCGTACTTCCTCACCTCGGAGGAGAAGTGGATGATGCAGGTGCGCAACGCGCAGCGACGCAAGTACATGGGGAGCGAGAAATTCAGCTGGGAGGAGGTGCGCAATGCGCTGCGCGATCCGAAGCTGTGGATGAGGTAGGCATTACATTTATGTGTACATACTGAACGTGCGTCCTGCTAATTGTTTATGCCAGCGGCATCATCCAATTCTGCCAGGACATCCTCCTCTACGGGTTCAGCACGTTCCTCCCGTCCATTCTGAACAGCATGGGCTACGACACGCTGCGCAGCAACGCGCTGACAGTGCCGGTCTACGTCTGGGGCGCATTGTGCTTCACGGCCATCGCGTGGTTCTCAGACCGGTACTCGAAATTCGCCATCTTCCTGCTCGGCGCCAACGTCTTCTCCATCGTCGGATACATCCTCCTGCTGACCGTCCATTCCGACGCGGTCAAGTACTTCGCCACCTTCCTCTGCGCTGTGGCCACCTACACGGGTCCCGGGCTGAACATCGCCTGGCTGAACGTGAACATGGCGCCGCACTACCGCCGCGCGGCGGCCATCGGCTTGCAGCAGACAATGGGCAACACGGCGGGCATCGTGGTAGGCCAGATCTACCGCACGAGTCCGTACGTGCTGGGCAATGCGTTCTCGCTGGGCGCGCTGGGCGTCGCGCAGACCCTGATCGTGGCGCAGATGCTGTATTTGAAGCGGCAGAACGGAATAAAAGCAAGGATCGCCTCGGGTGAGAAGGAGGACACGCGAGCGGTGAAGACGGGCGATGCCGAGGTGGACTTTACGTATCATTTTTGAAAAACCCAGCTGTGTTTGTAGATAAGCTGTATGTACAGTACGTTTATGTTAGATAGAGGATGAATGTGAGGGAGACATGATATCCTCAGTAAAATATGGTTTTAGAAAGAAAGGAATCTGAAAAAGATTAGACAGGCTTGTACGGTAGTTCTACGGCTATGTCCTCAGTAATCATTCTGCAATAAACAATGTCGAACGACATGATCATAGGCTATCTATCTATCCTACCTCGTCTAATAATATTCCTACTTGTGTCTAGCAGCCAGCCATTCAATCAATCGAGAATCTAAAATCTGCACTCACCCACTCCATCGGACCATCGGTCCATGATCCATCGGTCCGAACTGCATCAAGCCGAGATATTATCATAATCAAGCACAAACAATTAAGTTAATTAATTGTCAGGTTATTTAATCCTGTATCGTTACATATTATATCATTATAGTAATTTTAGGTTCGATTTTAAGTTCAATATTATTCCTTTCCAATATAAGCATGCATAATGGAATGAAAGAATCTCGGCTCGGCTCAGCTCGGGAAATGCCTGATTGTGCCGGTCGGTCGACTATCACTAACTGACCATTATTGACTGATTGCTCGAGTGCGCTGATAGGATGGATACGATAGGATAGGACTAACTTTGATCGATCGTGATACTACCTAGGTAATAAAACCTATTTAATAATAAATCAATTTACGAGAATTGAGTAGTAGTAATAGATGAGTATACTCTGTGACTAATTATTATATGACAAAGAAGCCTGCTAGCTCCAGGATGCTAGGTCTAGCGTTCTCAATCAACTAATTAATTATATAATTAGGTTAGTTAAAGATTCTGTGCCCTGTCCTGTCCTGGATTCCGGGGTTTTTTTTTTTGCTTTTAGGTTCTTAGTTTTTGGTACTTGGTTCTTGGATCACGCAACCAAGGTAGTCAGTCTTATTCTAATTCTAATAATAAAATAAAATACGAATGAACCCCGCACGGTTTGATCACCATTGTTGGCCCGCTATCTATATATTAATTTGAAATTATTTGTCTTGTTAAATCAGTTCAAATCAATTCTGTTTTCTTGATATCCTTCGTCTGAATTCTATATGTAAAAGGGAATAAATAAATAATAGCCCTGTGGATTGATTTTAGAGGACTATTCCTCTTTCTTATATTCATTCTCTCTCTTTATTTATTTATTTATTCATTTATTAAATATTTCGATGACCCCCTCCGAAATCTCCTCCCAAGCCACCTCCCCCGCCCACGAAGCCCGTCTCCTCTCCCGCCACAATCTCCTCACCAACACCTCCGGCATCGCCCCGGGCTATTTGCAAGCGAACCTCATCGTCCTCCCGTCCCGATACGCAGAACACTTCCGCGCCCTTTGTGCCCGGAACCCGGTGTCCTGCCCACTGCTAGGCGTCACGCCGCGCGGCGATCCGCACACCGTCCTGCCAGCAGGATGCATCAAAACAGCAGAGGACTTTGACATCCGCACGGATTTCCCCTGCTACCGCGTCTACGACAAGGGGAAATGCGTCGCTACCAAGAAACCTGATATTAAAGACCTCTGGACACCAGACCACGTCGGGTTCCTGATCGGCTGCTCCTTCTCGTTTGAAGATGCCCTCGCCGCCGCTGGTCTAACCCCCAGACACCAGACCACCAACACCGTCGTCGCAATGTACCGCTCGTCCATCCCCGTCTTGCCAGCGGGTATCTTTACGGACGCACAATGCGTCGTCTCCATGAGGCCCTACCGTCCTGAGGATGTGGAGAAGGTGCGCGACGTGACGAGGCCGTTTCTTGCGACTCATGGCGAGCCTGTTGCTTGGGGGTGGGAGGGCGCGAGGGAGATTGGTGTGAGGGATGTCGACAAGCCGGATTTTGGACAGCCGCAGAGGTTTGAGGAGGGGGAGGTGCCTGTTTTTTGGGTAGGAACTCGCTCTTCCAATTGTGTCCAGATATATACTACAGTTCTCGATCATACTTGTCTGTGCTTTCTGACGCTTGACTGCAGGCATGCGGCGTCACTCCCCAGCTCATCGTCGAATCGGCAGGCGACAAGATCGATGGCTTGGTGTTTGCCCATGAACCGGGGCACATGCTCGTTACGGACTGGACGACTGAGGATTTGGACAGGCTACGGGCAGAGGTTGCTGCTGTTTGACGACTGAGGAACATGCAAGATTGAATGGCGTGTATGGAGAAGTTGTATTGAATGTACTGTATATATTGGCTATGCATAGTGCCGTGTCGTGTTCACAAATTGAGAAAATGTATATACCATATCCATTAATTGGGCTACATACATTTGTACACGTTCAGCGAATTTGGCAATCCCCTTGTTTCTATCTCCATTAGCCACGCAGATTGCCAGAAAATACAAGTCATAGCTTAAACTTCGCTGCCTTGCGCGACTTCGTCACGTCAACTGCGTCCACCACGGATATATGCCCGGCACATCATCCGCATTGCTGAAATTGGCCTGAAACTCCGGCTTGCGCTTCTCGAGGAGGCTCTGGACGCCTTCCCGGTTGTCCCTCCCTCCAAACAGATCGAAGATCACCCGCGAGTCCAGCAAGTGCATCGCCTCCGCGCTGTCTGGCCCCTGGTACATCAGATCGCGCATCAGCGCCGTCGCCACTGTCGATGTGTTCTCCGCAATCTCCTTTGTCAGCTCCAGCGCCCGTGCCACCGTCGCTTCCGGCGTGGGCAGCACCTCCGAGAAAAGCGTCGACAGCAGGGGATGCGACGCTGGATAGATGCTACCCGTCGAAAACGCATTCTTTCCCGGACGATTCAACGTGACGACGATGACCTTGGTCGGGGTGGGCGATTCGGCTGGAACGTGGGATAAGGCGATATACTTGGTAGGGAGAGCGGTGTAGGAAGAAGGCAGACCGGGAGGGGAGTTTGACGACATGGCTGCAAATAACACGACGCTTAATGAATCAGAATCATCAGGACCAGCACGTCAATAGTGCTGACACGGCCATTCGACAGATGACCAGCGACGATGGCGACTGAAATCGCGGCCCATAGATGTCCCCTTTGTACGAAACGTGGCCCAACTGGTGTGTCAGTCGAGATAGATGATGACGACAAAGGCGGCGACACAGAAGCAGAGGGGAATGTAGACGATGGGGTCCATCTCTGCCGAGATGAACATGCAGTATGCAGCACAGGAGTCGAGTTAAAGTCCTTAGCCGAGGCAGTGAGATGATACTGAATCGTGGCGCAGAGAGAGTTAGTGTTGGATTCCAGACGATGACATCTTCGTCGGCGGTGGGGGCCGATGGAGGGCAGACTGCGGGGAAGCCCCGCCTTACTTAATCGGGAAGCGGGAATCGTGATGAGATCATACATCAATACGTGTATTGCATTCCAACTAAAAGGTACGACTAAACTCCAGAAAATTTCATGATTCATGTGTCAACCCTGGTCACGTCTCCTGGCATTCTTCGCTAAAGAGAGATACATCATCCTCCTCATCCTCAGGCAAAAAGTCATCTAGCTCCAGGCGCTTCACACTATTGTATGACTCGATGATATTGTTGCTCAGAATAATAGATTGAAGACTACAAGAATGTGTTTGACAACGATGGCCATTATTAGTACACCATTCTGGCGATCTGATTTTGGAAACCTTTTTGGCAGTTTCGGCGTAGCTTAAGCCCAGAAACGGTGCGCATGGCCGTGGAGACAGATGTCGCGCATCCATCTCCTTGATAAGGGCACCAAGAAGAATCGAATCACACTCAATGTTTTTTGAGCAGGCATACGTCTTGTGCTTGCCCGTGCGTATTTTGTCGACGAGATCGTGAAGGGAGTCTAGAAGGCGTTCGATGAATTGCTGTCTCTGTTCCTCGATCTCGTCTATATGCCTTGTTAGTGCTTGTCCTCTCATTTATCAGCCCTGGATGCATACCAATTACGGCCTCTGGAATTGGCAGTCCAAGTGTCTGGAGTGGTCCCCGGTTATGCTTGGAGGCAAGGAGCGTAGCTATTTTAAAGTCTTCCTTCAGGCGGAGCATCCAAGAAATCCAGACCCAGAGAACGATGCTTCGCAATTCTGGCGTTGAGGCAAGTCTCCCTTTCAGCTGATCGATCCACCTTTCTGAAAACGGCTCAATTACTTCGATGCATTTGTAGTAGTCCACTATAGCAATGATCTTGGCGAGCATGTCGTGGCTGACCTGTCGAGGAACTTTTCGGAAGTGACAGTGGATGATATTCATGACGATCGTGAGAGCCTCGGGGTCCCATCCCTCTTCATAAATTTGCACAGAGCCATCACGACGGAGATCCTCGCCTTCTTTCCAAGCGCCTTTGAGCATTGCCTTGAAGTACGGTGAAGCCAGGGTCAAGTGGTGCGATGAGACTTTCATTTGTATCTCCTCCTTTTTGTTTGAGGGCTCGTCTGAAGCCGTCTGGGTGTCGTTCTTGCTTGGAGCCGGTGCGGCCGGTTGGGTAGGTTGGGAAGGTGTTTTCTGCGTAGAAGAAGGATTTGCGGATTGGGTACTCGAGTTCGCTAGCGTGGAAAATGGCTGAGATGGTTGCTTGTAATCTTTGCTTTTATCCCAGACAGCGAAGGCTGTGTTGGGATTCTTCAAGACAAGGATGACGTCTCCATCCGGGTCGAACTCGCGAAGTGCGTCCGCTTCTGCCATTGTGATTGAGCGGTTAACAGAAGGATCAGCGTAAAGGTCTTTTGTTCGTGGAACAGGAATGTCTGCCTCTGGCAGCTTGTAAGACGAAGCAGTCAGGGAACCGGGACAAGAGCGAGGAGCCCTGGCGAAGCTCGTGGCGTCAGCAAGAATACAGTGGTCTGGGACTTCTCAGCAAGTAGCAGTAAGTGATGAAATGACGCTGGCTGGATGTGTAAGAGTGTAGATGAGGTGAATGCCTGGGTGAGGTGAAGACCTGCTTCTTACTTATGTAGGTAGATGCTTGCGCCCTAGCCCTGGACCCTAAGCCCTGAAGCCTACCGATCTGGGAGCTGACCCAGCTCTTGCTTATCCTGCCATGTGACAAGCAACAAATATGCCAGAAGGACAGTGAAAACAATGAATCAATATTGTAGGGTCCACATGCAGGATGGAGCTTGACTCAGTTCACCTGTCAAATGGTGAACTTTTAACAATCCTGGTTAGGTTCACCCAGCTAGAACCAACAACAACTAGGTGAAAGATAACTCCTTGTGGGTAAGGCTGAGCAGTCACCATGACCAGAAGTCATTCAGTTGATAGTTTAATAGATAAGATGCCATCTCTTGCTTTCTAGCATAACCACACAACTGTACATGCAGTCCTCCAGAGCCCTCCATGGTGCGAGTTGTAGACAGACCTTGCAATTGTCAGGGAATTGTGTCAAAATAGAAATAGGGAAAGAAGACATACTGTTATAGCAAGGAGAGCAGTCAAACAGCTGAACTCTGCACTGGCTGAGTCAAGCTGTCTCACCTAGCACCCTCCCTCCCACACCACTGCCAAGGAAAACGGCCAATATGATTTCTTTGTCTCACTACCTGTTGATAACCCGGGCAATGATAGTGCAGTTGGTAACTAGGGACGGCCCTAGTGAAGGCGTACTTGAGCCTGGGTGTTCAAATCCCTCTACTTCCTTTGAAAAAGGAAAAAAAGAGATCCTTATCTCACCTCCGCCTTCCCCTAATATCCTAGCACAAAGGTCTAGTAAAATCCCTGCCTGCCATGAAGCATAGGCAGGGGTTTTCGTAGCACCTGCGGGTCCTGAGAGGGTGGACTCCGGTGTGAGCTTTTTTATATTGGAGTAATTTAGTGACTAGTGGGTTTTTCTTTTTTTTTCCCTTGCTGTCGCTGTTATGAATTTTGATCGCAGACAGACGGCTCATTGGTAACTCGATTCATTATCTTGTCTCCTTTGTCAGTATAGGAGTCCAATGTGAAACAGACCTTGTCTTATCGCCTCTTCGATCAGACTATTGTTTGTATTGATTGTTCTCACTGACGCTTCAAATCTTCTACACAATATACGTCTTGTCGGATTTTGGAACTTAAAATGTCTATTTCATTGACAAAGGGTCACAAAGGGTTACATTGACCCTTGGAATCGCATCATCTCTGTTCCAGCGCCCGCGCTCTTTTGGGTTTATGTCCTGTCAATATCTGAGTATGAACTGTTTGGTTCTTTTTGCATTATACAGTTCCGTGAAAAGACGGGAGGACAAGAAGGTTAAGCTTAACCTGTAGATTTCCATTCATGGATCTAAGATAGTAAAGCGGTGGAATGAGTCAGAAAGAAAAGCCTGTGACAGACCTATTTTTTTTAGAAAAAAAACTTACCATATTTAGTAACTCTGGATAGAGGCTTTGGCATCTCGTTGACAGCGGATGAGTACTCGAGGAGGCCAAGAGCAGGGTTTGTCATCACATGTTAGGCAGACCCGGACACAAGAGGAAGCGCATACAGACCGTGCTCACATAGTCTTGCATAGAGATTTTTGCAATGCTTCCTCAGCACCCAATAGTGAAGGCGGTCGATCAGAGTTTCCACGACGAACGGAGCGACTGGGCAACTCGTCGGTACCACGGGCGTGACATCACAAAGAGCTTCTGAAAGTTATCGTCAAGAGCTGCGATCGACGGGTACTGCAAACGCCAACATCGCTGAATGATGGAGCCCACAGCCAGATCGTCAACAGCAGGGAACGCCACCTGATCAAATGCATCAGCACCGTCAGGTCCCTCAAAGTCAGACGGAACCTCTCTGTAGAGATTGTAGATTGTCCAGCCAATCGCGTGTTGTTCGCTCCGGTGACTTCGTACCTCAAATGCCCACGGCACATAAGGCGGAGCACCGCACTGTGACTGTACGGACCGACTCGCCGAAATCACTCAGCTTGATATTATCCCGTCGATCAAGCAGCAGATTTCTAGGGGTCAGATTCCCATGCACATAGCCCAAGGCCTCCAGGCATGCGGCAGCGCTGACTATTTGGCCTATCCATCGTGTCTTCAGTTCGTCGCTGGCGTAACACTCAGGGTAGTGCAGGTCCCGGTAACCGACCACACGATCCTCGAGAGTGGACTACATGCGAGGCAGAAAGATGCCCTCTGGTACGATCATAATCGTCTGGATAATATTCGGATGCAGTTTTTCGCGGAGAACACTGAAGATCTGTTTCTCGATCGACATGGACTCTGTCGCCACTCTTGACGGTCTTCGCTGGGAGGCCATCATCATAACCCCATCTGATAGGGCACTTGAAAACAACCAATCCAGGAAAGGCGAGGATCAATGCTTGGCCTCCGTGATTGAGTAGATTGTTGAGCCTGAGGGATGGGAAGGGCGAGAGGAAATACTTCCGTGGCGGTCGAGTGCCTGGACGAGAATCGACAGTCGAATGACTTTCCACGCTCATTTATATAACTAAGCGGCCCAGCCATAATTCCTCCTTCTCCCACCTTTAAGCAAGCAGCATGTTTGTTTCTATTAAAACGTCTAGTATAAATAACGTGAATAGAGTGGCGTCTTTTTTTTTGTTATGAAAAATTAGAGAAAAAAAAAGCCTCTTTAGGATATATTATCCTCTTTCTTTTATCTTGTTATTTACTACTTTGTCTAAAATATCTAGGGGGAAAAAAATAACTTCTAATATAGTTAAATCCCATTGCTTTATCATGGCGAAAGGTTAATTTGGCAAGAGCGAGGTTAGGCTGAGTCAACTGGCGAATTCCCACACATAGCCGAACCAGGTTCGTCCGCTTGTTCATAAATAAAACAATACAGATAATTTATAAGCAAATAGATAAAGATATCAGCATATATTGATGGATAAAACGGGAAAAAAAATTATACATCACCAGCCATCATCCTTCGACATTCACAGCTTCAAATTCCAAATCGAATATCCGCTTCTCCTCATCTGCCAGAGGATAATGCCGACCTGACTACGATCGAAATCATAGCACAGGATTCGTTCTTTTCCCCTTCTTCCTCAATGGAGAGCAGGAGCAGGAGCAGGAGGGACGAGCAACGATGTCTTCTGGCGAAAAAAAAAGTGGGAACCATGAGTAAGCGACACGCCCAGCAATGGAGAAGCGCCACAAAAAAAATTCACACAGACTTTGGACCAGCAGTGGCTTTCTTTCTCCATCCGCATACCTGGCAGATACTCGACAATGATGAAGATGACGTAGGGCCGGCATCTCCGTGGTCGCAAGCAAAGTCGATGAGCGACGACAGACAGACAGACCGCAGGGCATTGTATTGTGTTAGGTCCCATGTGGTACTTCCTGAAATTAATCAATGAGATAATTCGAAAACATTTCTGTTTATTTGAACAGAAACAGCCATGAAAAGAAAAAAAAGAAAAAAATGAATTGAATTGAATTGTCCACTCTTTTTTTTCTTCTACGTACAGTACTTCTTTCATCGTATAAACTCCTTCCCTTAACCTAGCATAACAGAGACAAGAAACACATCAGACTCGTCCCTATCGTTGAGTATTCACTTCTTTTTCTTTTTTTAAAAAAAATTATTTATTTGGATTCAAGATGTTCTGTCTTTCATTATTTATTTTTCTCTGATTGCACACTGTAATTCGAGGCTTTCAAAGTAGTTTGGAAATTCGTTTTTTTTTCTTGTTAACCAATTATTGTTATTATTATCTAGAGCATGCTGAGGTAGATCTCGATAGATATTACATTAATATTAGATTCCTGCTGCCTTGCCAGTACCTACATACATTCCACCATTGCAATAGGTATACTGTATCCATGCGCAAATCCCGGGGTGGATACATACACGAACCCAATCAGGTTAGGCCAGGTACGACTGGAAGTACACCGTACTGTGGCTTCAGCCTTCAGCCCCGTGGACCGGCGCACGGATAAATAGCCAAACTTTAACGGGACGTCCAAACAGCCACTGCCGCTTTTATCCCCCTCTATTATAAACAAAATACATCCGCACAAATTGTAACGCCTTAGTCAGCACCCGTGCTTAACGTAATCCACCACCGAGCTGGTCACACCACCGAGCTGGTCAGCCACAACACCAACACCGAGTTTTTGACTATTACTACCACCACCACCCACCACCACCTAATGGCCGATATATCTAGGGAGGAACGTCTTCAATTGGCCCTTCAGGCCTATAAAAAGGGCCAATTTCCATCAATCCAAAAGGCTGCAGATGCATTTGACGTGCCTAAAAGCACCTTAATAACACGTGTCAGTGGGACTACTTCTCGCAAAGATTCAATCGCCAATTGTCGAAAATTGACAGAGACTGAAGAGAATACACTTTCAACATGGATTCTGGATATGGACTGACGTGGTTTACCTCTGCGAATATCAATTGTACGCTATCTGGCACAGTTATTGCTATCCGCCCGGCTATCATCCTCCCAAAGAGCCTTCATTGGTGAGAA
>NW_013563282.1:0-134387 GCF_000968595.1 Rasamsonia emersonii CBS 393.64
TGTCTTCCCCAGGCGTCTTGGATGCAGAACGTGATTCACGGGCTTCCTGGGTCGTTGCAGCGGAATCCTCGCCAGTATCATTGCCCTCCTCCTCATCTCTAAACGAGAGCTTGCTCTTAGCAAGCGGCTTCTTCTTCTTGGGTGGTCGTTCCGAGGAATTGCTCCCGGGCGTCAGCGCACTGTACTTGGTCCATTAGCAGAGGCCTTGGCTGGCAATGACGGAAAGAAACCTTTGACGCACCCGTCAGTCACATCGCCTGTTGAGGGTGTCACGCTTCTTGAATTACCGGTTGTGAATCGCCCTAAAGTCCTGTCTTGCGCCTCGCGCTCCTTCTGCTCTAGGACCTCTGCTTTCCGTTTGCGAAATTCATCAAGGTTGACCAGACCGACGGTTTGCGACTTCAGCAAATCCTCTGCCGAGAGGGTTTGGTTGGTGAAAGATCGCGGAGCCGACGTGCCACTCTGCTGCTCTTGCGGAGGAGGCATGGTTTCAGACAGACGCCTTCTGCGTTGCTTTCTACACAGACAGGCAGACTTGGATGCGTCGATCGCATCTGCGAGCTCGAAATGACGCTAACAGTTTATCCGCCGAGTCAGGCACGTGACAGCTCTGATTATGGCGGTGGTAACACAGCGTTTTGTAGACATGATAAACAAAATATCTGAGCAGATTATTATCACATTAATCTGTCTGAGATAGTTTCTGGCATTATATGTCTATCTTAGAATGTTTGTAATGTGGGAGTGGGCTTTTCTTTATGCTTCACTACTCTGTACCCGCAGTAACTAAATAAATAAATAAATTTCAAAAAGCCTGCTGTGCAAAGGAAACAACTCTCTCCTTTGTTTTCCTTTTTTCTAACATAATTATTTATTTTATGACTGCAAACCACGATGTTATTGACATCAGAAGGGTTGTTATTTTCATTTGGCATTTATTATCCCATCAAGGATTGCTGAAAAAGTGAACCAAGACGACCATGACAAAAACGATGTAAAAAACATAAGAAGGTGAATTTTTTTTTTAAAAAAAAAAACACTTTAATGTAGACATTGTGCTGGCAAAAGAATAAAAACAAATCTCAGTGACGTCTGCGATCGGATTCCTGTGAGCGCGGTGCGCAGTTACTGGCCAGTTGGTGGCACCTCCACGCTAAATTCTGGGGCTCTTAAAGCTCAAGCTCCCGCAGCCAAACTAGGGAACCAGCATCACGCCGCATAAACACCAACCCCACTGTTCTCTCAATTGAATGCCGCCGGCTTTCATTCAATATGGAGGAAGAAGACGATGATCTCTATGAGCCCGGTGACTCACTGCCCACTGCTCAGACGCAGAATGGCAACGGACAGCCAGACGCGCCCACTGAGAACCCAGCTGAGGAGGAGTTTGTAGAAGAGGAGGTTGAGGACGACGAGGTTTGTGTTGAAGTCTCCCACCATCTTTTTCACGATCACATTACTTAATTGACCGCAGGATGACTTCAACATTATCACTGAAGCTCCTGCAGACGCTGCGCCCGAGGTGTAAGTGAAGCATCTCCTTGAATCAGCTGCATAGGGAACAAAGACCTGACTACGGACAAGTGCGCATCCTCGCCATGCTACCCTGCGCAACGAGCCTCAGCGGTCGGCTTCAGTAGATTCGGCCGCTGCCGCGAAGCCCTCTACACCTTCCACTGCTCCCAAAGCCGAAGCTTCGCCTGCTGTTGCTACAGCAAAACCTGCCGCGCCATCAAAACCAGGGTCCGCCTATCCTCCGGTACACGCATCGACAATAGATGTCAATGCGAATCCTGTCCACCACGCTACGGGCAAACCGTTATTGTCCACCGATCTCGACTCAGATTTCCCAACGGAGGATGACAAGCCGTGGAGACGACCCGGCACAGACCTATCCGATTATTTCAATTATGGCTTCGACGAGTTTACGTGGGCAAGCTACTGTCTGAAGCAACAGGAACTACGGAAGGAGGTGAACGACCAGAAAAAGCAGTTGGAGGATATGCAAGCTTTCCTCAACATGGGTGGTCTTCCAGGCCTTCCTGGCGCGCCGCCTGGAGCTCCTACGTCAGGGCCCGGCCCAGCGCCTGGAGGTCTTCCGGGATTGCCGGGCATGCCGGACATGTCTCCTGAGATGATGCAGGGAATGCTGACGAGCATGATGGCTCAGGGATTGGATCCATCGTCAATGGATCCCATGTCATTCATGCAGCATGCTCAGGCCATGATGGGAGGCGCGCAGCCTGGCGCTGGCGGTCAACAGCAAGGCCAACCTGGTTTCTCCGGACAGCCGCAAGGACAGGGATTTGGAGGACAGGGGGGCAACCAGCAATCAATGGGCTTTAGTGGTGGTTACAATCAACAGGGAGGATTTGGCGCTGGCCGAGGCCGGGGCGGAGGAGGGAGACGATGGTGAATTCAAAAACACAACTGTTACATGTGATTCGTTTCATTTCGTTTCAGACAGGCGGCTTTCGGATGGGGTTTGGATAACATGGATGCTGGCGTTCGTGCAATATTGCAGTCAAATGAATCTGTCATAAGGCGTTCACTCTAGCCAAGTAGGATTTCTCGACTATCGTAGTCTTAATTTTTTTTTTGCAATTGCACCCAGATGAATGTCAGATCACAATAATTAGACGAGGAGGTTGAATATAGATGGAGGTATTGTTTACTAAATCCTAGATTTGACGAGACAGCAAATAGCCATGAAGTCGAAGTCGTTCACTTTTGGCAATATCAAAGCCCATTCACCAGGAAGATCAATTTATCAATCCACAGCTTCCGATGAATCCTCTATCTACTCCGTACTGACACTGTCGTGTTTTGGTCTAACCGCTTCGGATAGCCCTCGGCTTTTCCTCCCGTGACCGCCGGACATCGCGGTCTTGGCATTCTGGAAATTTCTCGCTCCCCGGAAAACAGAGCAGTCCAGATCTTCTTCCAGGTTGCTTGTTTCTTTGCTTCAGCTTTCTTCCCAGTTGCAACGATTCTCCGAGTGAGACTCAAGCACCTTATTTTTGCTATTCCGGACATCCTTCCCTGCAGCTCCTGCATCCCATTTCAGTTCCTCCATTGTCGCAATGGTATGTCATACCAGCTCCGTCCGGTTCGGCGGCAATTGAAGCTCCAGCTCCTTGTTGCCGCGTGACAATGCTGCTCAGTTTGCTTTACTTGCTTCCGTCTTGGAGCTCAATCTAACATGGACGTGCTCTATCTAGGCCCTTCGCAACATCAAGAACCTTGCTCCTCTCCTGGACCGTGTCCTGGTCCAGCGCATCAAGCCGGAGACCAAGACCGCCTCCGGTATCTTCCTCCCTGAGAGCAGCGTGAAGGAAATCAACCAGGCCAAGGTCCTCGCTGTTGGACCTGGTGCTCTGGACAAGAATGGCAACAAGATCCCCATGAACGTGGCTCCTGGCGACAAGGTGTTGATTCCTCAGGTGCGTTGCCTGCTGTCGCGGTTGTGGAATTGGGTTATACTGGGTGACTGAGGTGTAACCCATGCGAGAAATGATGCTGACTATTCTGATGTTTTGCAGTTTGGTGGCACCCCCGTCAAGGTTGGCGAGGAGGAGTACACCTTGTTCCGGGATTCTGAGTATGTCCAGCGAACTGTCTGCATCCCTTTGAGCGTCTGTTCTGACTGATTTGAATAGGATCCTAGCCAAGATCAACGAGTAAATGATCTTCCTTCGCCTTCACTTCCTATATGACTCCTTCCGTCGCGTTCGGGAACCGTCGACCGGACCGCACTGTACTATACCATGTAATATCACGAGCGCCGTCGCCATGCAGTAATAGAAAGGGGAAGGAAAAGCATAAAATTTTAAATAAAGGAGTTCGCCGGGAATCTTTTTTCCAAAGATTTTGGGATCAAGTTCTTGGTCTATGCGCGGAACGTTGCCTTCTTGAACACACGTCTCATGCGTCTACGTCTTTTCTATGTCGTCTTTATAGCGATTTTGCATATTCATTATTCTTCCATCGATGTATTTCTATATCTACCTATCTAGTCAGAAGATTGATGCGCCTTCAGCGCTCAGTCTGGGTAGCTGAGAGCAATCCCAGACATATGAATCTCCTCTCAACAGAACTTTCCATGGTTGATTGGCTCTTGTTATCGTTTCAAGTGTTCGACCCTGGCGCTTGTTCTGCTGCATACTACCACCCTGCCATGAGGATGGAGTGATCATGATCCTGATCTGCCAAGAAAACTGGTGAACGATGCGCGTGCCTATCAAGGTCCAGGACTGCGGCGGCCTTGCCGCTGTTCGGCGCCAAATTGCAGGACTGTCGCAGCGAATGAAACCGATTTACTGCAGGGCTGCAAGCACGCCTGTAATAAGGAATAAACAGGGTTCATCGCTTCAATTGACTTGGCTGAGTTTGCAACCTGAAACTTGAAACTAACTCCTTGCTGAAGTTGGAAACTTAAAATGCTGACTACTACCTCTGCTATAGTTAAATCTGTGTGCTATAATCCGTACAGCGCTACAGGTAGTTCCAGTCCCAGTTTGACCTCTTCTTACAGTTAAGATTAAACAAAAGCAAAATGCAACCTCTTGGCATTCTGTTGTGTGTTGAGAGCCATTGAATAGGTGCCTAGAATGTGAATGTATTTATTGTCGCCTTTTGCCTGGTCTTAGTAACATTCACTATATGTATTACCTGCATTCACGACAATACTCTCCTTGAATGTTATTGTTTCTGTGTCATATTCACTCTTTGAGCCTTACGAGACCTAAGTCTTTCTTACGGCCTTGATGGTCCAGTCCTTCGCTAGGCCTTGATCCTATTAGTTTGCAGCACCTGGCTCGTGTTTAGTTCTCTTTCTACATTGGAGCATCTTCATATTAGCTGTCTGTCATTCTTTTCTCGTCTTATTTGCTGCATTCGTTTTGGAATTTGTTGATTGCGTCTTTCTGCAAGAAAAGCAAGATGTTTGGATTCAAGTCCGCTACCTTGGCTGTTTGGATTCTCAGTCTTCTGGCAACATCACACGCCCACACTGTCATGACCACTCTTTTTGTCGATGGCGTCAATCAGGGCGATGGTGTTTGCATTCGCATGAACAAGAACGGTTCTACGTCCAATTTCTTCGTCAGTCCTGTCAGTAGCAAGGACGTTGCTTGTGGTAGGGAAAAGAGCACCGTTCCCTACTTTTGTTCTTTAAACATCGAAACTGACAAGCAAAAGGAATCGATGGAGAAATCGGCGTCGCAAGAGTCTGTCCAGCCAAGGCCTCGTCGATCCTGACCTTCGAGTTCCGCGAACATCCCGACAACGTGAGCTCTGCACCTCTCGATCCCTCACACAAGGGCCCCGCTGCGGTGTACTTGAAGAAGGTCGATTCCGCCATTGCCAGCAACAACGCCGCAGGAGACGGATGGTTTAAGATTGGGGAGTCCGTCTACGACGAGACGTCAGACACATGGGGCACGACGAAGATGATCGAGAACAATGGACACATCTCCGTTCAGATCCCGGAGGACATTGAGGGAGGGTACTATCTCGCGCGAACAGAGCTTCTGGCGCTTCACGCGGCGAGCTCGAATCCGCCCAATCCGCAGTTCTTTGTCGGCTGTGCGCAGCTCTTCATCCAGTCGAATGGGACCGCGAAGCCGTCTACTGTTCGCATCGACGAGGGTACCTACAACCTGTCCATGCCGGGATTGACCTACAATATCTGGGAAAAGCCGCTGTCCCTGCCGTATCCGATGGTTGGTCCGACTGTTTACAGAGCTGGCTCGGGGGCTAGCTCATCAGCAACCGCTCCCTCGGCAGCGAGTGTGACTGCTGTTTCTTCTACTGCTCCTGCTACCGTTACGCAGGTGGTAACTCCGTTACCAACTACCAGCGCGTCAAGTTCACAACAGAATGTCGGCTCATGTGGAGTTGTTATTGCGGAGGAGATCGAAAAACGAGACACTCTCGTCCAGACGGAAGGACTTAAACCAGAAGGATGCATCTTCGTCAATGGCAACTGGTGCGGTTTTGAGGTGCCTTCGTACACGGACCAAGACAGCTGCTGGGCTGTAAGTCTCTTCCTTTTACCTTACTCCATTAAAAAAAGGAAAAGAAATGTGACCAAGCTGACACCTGCGTACAAACAGTCATCGAACAACTGCTGGGCCCAATCTGATGACTGCTGGAACAAGACCCAACCCACGGGGTACAACCTCTGTCCGATCTGGCAGGCCAAATGTCGAGAGATCTCTAATGGGTGCGAGAACGGGACTTGGACGGGGCCTTCTCACCAGGGAGAGGACATGACTCCGTCGTGGCCGTCGTTGAGGGGGGAGTTGAAGATCTTTAACTGATTCATCGCATTTTTTGTCTCTGGATTGATTTGGCTACGGCTCGAATTTTGGTCAGGGTTATTATTATGTGCCTCTGGATGGATTATGATGGTTTCCGGTTTGAATTGAACCTGCAATGAAATGAAGTGAAGTGATGAGATGGACGAATGAACGAATGATGATAGACACGATTTGAATCGCTAGAAACTGCAGATGATAAAAACTTGCTTCTTGAAGGGCTTGCTTCTACGAGCTCAATCTAATCTACATAACCTAGCTATTCAGATCCATATCCATGTCCATATCAATATCTACATCCAGATCCAGCGCCCAGTCCAATTGCCAGTCTTGAACAATACACCTTTCCACACGGCGCAGGACTCTTTCTCCAACAATCTTTCCGAACAGATGTTCTCGCTCTGAGGGGTAGAGTTCGATGAATAGTGATAGTCCAGCTGGAGCTTGACCGGGCATCGACTCTCTAACGGTGGAAGCGTTGGTGGTGGTTGGAATATCTGGGAATATGCTGGAGTCAGTGGGCCCTGTGTCTTGTTTATTATCCCTCTGGTAAATTGTCTTCACTATCCCCAGCACCGTCTGCGCAGCGAACGGATTGAACCCGGCTCGACGGAGGAAGAGCTCCCATTGGGTTTCTTCGTCGAGGTAGGAGAAGCGGGAGAAGGATGATGGGAGGGATTCTTCCTTGGAATGGTCGCTGCTGATTGATGAGATCACTCCCGAAGAAGACTCTTCTGCTGGAGGAAATACCCCTGCAGTGCTGAGCGTGTGTTTCTGCGCGATAGAGCAGATCCAATCCACGAGCTCTGCCTCAGACGCTGGCACCAAGAGCGGAATCACGGTTGAAAACTGGCCAAGCAAGGCGCAAAAGGCTGTCAAAGATCGGATTGAAGAGAGGGTTTTAGGATCGGTTGCAATAGGCTCTGGCCGTGACTGTGACTTTGAATCTGGACTTGTCCTGTCAACGCCCGTGGCAGGACCTTTCCTGGTCTCCAGTACAGGCAAACGAATGAGGACGTAGATCAGTTCGTATCGCATGGCAACACGGGCAATTCGCTCTCGAAGAGGGGAGTCGAAACTAGTCGAGTTATCTGCTTTTGAGGAGGACGAAGCTTTCTTCTTGTGACCCGGAAGGTATACCTGCGTTGTTTCTTGGGACGTGGTCAATATGATTCCAGTTTGCGGTGAGACGATGATATCCGCTTCGTGTTCCTCTTCTTCAGTTATTATTTCTTTTGATCTGACACCACGATTCGAAAAGCTCGTATAATCTCTAAATATGAGTTTCGGAGCTGGCGATAAATTTTCAAGCCTCCGCACAAGATGGCGATCGGACTGTAAGAGCACAGCAGATACAATGAGCAGCAGAGGTGTCTTGAATTGATGCTCATTTTGGGGTACCAGAGGTGTCAAGTAATTATAATCAGGATCAGGATCAGGATCTGTTGGTATCTTTTCATTATCGTGAGTTTCATGAACCTGTCCTTGGATGGTAGAACTCTCTGTCGCCACACTATCAGACGGCGGTTTGTCAAAGTAGGGGCTGCTTTCAATTTTCCTTCTCTTCGTTTCTCTTCCTCTGGTCTCCATGAATGTGGACAGAGTGCCCAGAGTCGACATTGCTGATGAAAACATGAAGTTGGACTTCCCCATGTTACAGAATCTACCTCTGATCTGCTGGGAATCCGACCCTTCTCCGGATTCTCTGACAGTTATTTCTTTGTTGGCGTCTTTCTTTTGGCTTCCTTGATGAGTTTCTCTATCTTCTTCCAGGGGGTTGACGACAGAGTTTCTATGGACTAGACCTAGTCTCTTAGGGCTTGGCTCTTCAACAGACCTGCCCGGATCGAGGGATTCCATGTCGTCCGACTGTCGTCCATGTAATTCCTGCTCCGTTAATGGCAACGGAGAATTGCCAATCGTAGGAGCTGTCATGAGATCATTCGCAAGTGATTCCACGCAATCGTTATTCTGGCTAGCTTCGTTCGTGTTGACAGCTTTCATGCCCGATTGGAGAGACTCCAAAGATGGGTCGTGGTTCGTGTCTGTCCCCGAAAGACAAATTGTACCGGTTGAATTGTGGTACTGCATATCGCGTACAAAATACGGGCTAACACTAGGATAACCCTCCTTTGTTGATGTGGATATATTGAATTCTGGTGATAGAGACGGTACGCCTTCGCTGGTTTCCTGCCCAACAAGACTTAAGGACCTTCTTTTTGAGATAGTTTCCACAGCTTGCATTGCAACTGATACAAGTTCAGAAGGAGTGTTATCAACTTGCAGCGCAGCAGTAGTTGACGGAACTGTCTCTGGGGAAGTGTTGACGTCAATCTCTGCATGCTTCTCTGAGTCTCCCGAGGCCCGTGTATTATTATTGTTTTCCCATGCAGTTTCGGACGAGAAAGACGGGGTATTCGTGCGTGAAGTTTTCCTTTGCTCATCCTGACACCCTGATTGTGATCTCCCGTTGGCAGAAGGGACGCTGGAAAATTCATCCAATTTCTCCAGAGAAGGGTCACTATTCCTTGTGCAATTGTGTCTATCAAAATTAGATATGGATCCTGAAGACTCAATTGTCCCTGTTGATCGTCCTTCTGCCTCAGTTTTGTCTAGATCTGTACAAGGAAACTCGATGTTCGACGTCTGTGAAAGAGAAGCAGCCGGTGAGGAACGAACAGACGTCGTAAACTGGGTTTCTGGTTCGAGATAAAGGGGAGATATTGGTCTTGGAGGGCGATTCTAATCGAATGCAAGATTAGCTAGACGCAACAAATGGAAATAATAATAATAGCCCTTGATTCCTTACCTCGCTCAAATCCACTGCCCTGTTGAACAATTCTATTGTCTCCCTAGCGAAAGTCTTCTCATCAAGCAATCGCACTTCATGCAGCAATCGGAGGGTGTCCTTGGAGCAGTCCAGCTTCTCAGACTTCACTTCAGCCCAGATTTCGTCCGGTAGTTCCAAGAAGTAATCAGGAAAAGAAAGTCCCTCATCATTCTCAGTCTGCTCTTTCTCAAGGGGGAGGGGATCTGACAAGATTGTATCGAGAGAAGGCCGTTTGCCGAAATTAGCTATTTCATTTACGCATTCTGCTGTTAAGAGAGGAGATTCAAGCTTCAGATCGTTGACACGGCGATACTTTGAAAGAGACGCGTCCCATTCAGCGTCGGTGATACCACCACCACCAGACGCGATCTCTGCCAGAACAGACGATAGAAAAATCGCGGCATTTTTTCCCACTTCAAGCTTCTCTTTTCGCAGTTTATTCTCAATTGAATTCAGTGAGGCAGAGAAGTCCAGAATTGGTGCGTCTTGGGGATCTGAGAAGTCATGATTAACGCCTTCGACTTCAGGTAATGGAGTAGCAAGATCGATGGGATCAACTGCCTGATGATCAATGGCAATTCCGTGGAACCTGGCGTATTCTAGGAGAGATGTCCCGTGAGGACTGTCCATTTTTCGTCAAATAGCTCTTCTTGTCCTTCGAGGAAAAACTGTTTCCCTGTCTCGACATCATGGTCAGGTGTCAACGACAGGGGACTAGCCTTGATTCGGCGACGAGAAACCAACGCCAGAAACAGATTCAGCAGACTTGAGATTAACGATTCAGATGGAGAGATATCTGTTCATATATAGATTGAGTAGCATTAGGGTTTCAATTATTCTATTTTAGAACACAGCTTACTCTTTACCAGGAGAAAATGCAAGGATTTTGGATCATAGGCTATACAAACACTCGGGGTATAAAGGCAACAGCAAGACCAGATGATGCGAAGATGGAGGATGGATGATGAACAATTAGCTGCGGAAATTTGCCAGTTAATGGCTTATGCATCTTGACCCTGCTGTGCTCAATTCCCGTCTGTGAGAACTTGCCAGTTGAATGAAGAGCAGTCGCTTAAAAGCTATGCAGAATTATCACCTATTGCTGGGAACTTCAGGGACTAGCCCTTGTAGATAAATAATGAGACACATGATACATTCCAGGGAATATCGTACTAGAAATAAAGCTCATAAACAAAAGACACTCTTTGTAGTGACATTGTTGGATCATCATGAACAGTCATGCCTTTGCATTAAGTAAAAGGATGCTCACGGAAAGTCATAAAAGGCTGTTTATTCCCTTCTCTGCCGTTACAGCCATTGCGGAGAACGACAGAAGTTGGCCTCCTGATCGCGCGCAATTTTGTCGAGATGCCATCCGGATTTGTACCTCTTGTCCGACCCATTTTCCGGCAGTCGCCTTCTTCCTAGCCGGTAAGAGAAGGAGAAACCGCATTCTTGGTCGTGATACACGAACTGATAGCATCGAGGATGCTCTTCACAAGCTCTGCCACAGTCCTCAAATGACCGATAGGCTTGCTTTTCAAGAGCCGACATCTCTTCTTGGGGTTTTTGTCGATCGCCCTTTACCCCAGGCGCTCGATACATGGCATCGTCCGAGAGGTTATACCAGTCATCTCGCTCGGTAGTAAGATTGCGGTCCACAAAGTAGTCGTAAAGTTCGTACATGAGAAGGGGTTTCTGTATCACATTTATTCAGTCAATACGGCCAATTTGATAGAGTAATTGGTACATACCGTCACATCGAGCCGTTGCTGCTCAAATTGCCAAATAGCATCCACTTCGCCTGGGGTGACACCATGCATGGTGATAATAGGCTGGCACCAATGTCGAACCCCATTGTCAGGCCCTGGTCCGAAGGGGATGGTCGACGGCCTTTCTGCTTGGAGCATGGGCCAGCGCATGCTGAGTTCGATGCCCTTTTCCTTGAGAGCCCTCATGAGCACATAATCACCAAAATGTTCATGCATCATCAACACATCATAACGAGCCGCCAAGTCCGGGTCGTTATCGAGGACTTTGGATATCGCGGCGCCGGACAGGATAATGCCACTTCCTCCATGTGCAAATGCTTCGAAATTGGCATATGTTGGCGATCCGAGATAGAGGGGTTCCGATGGATCGAGACGCTTCAACCAGAGCAACAAATTCGACCAGACCAGGTAGGTGTCAGCCTCGACAAACACGTACCAGTCATGGCCTGGTCTCAGTTGCCACGACTTTTCCAACATGTGGATGAACTTGTATTTGTCCAGATTCCAGGCTGCATCTCCGGCGGTGGTTCTCAGGGATCGGATATCCAGGCCGTTGCGCTGGTATTCTTGCAAGGTCCGATAGTAGTGGAAGTCCGGGCTTGACTGTTTCACGGTGTCGCTGACATCCTGGAGCACATCATAGACATGGTACGGACCAAGTTCTTGCTCCAGATCAGAGAATATGAGAATGTCTTTGCAGCATTTCAAGGCCGTCAAGAGCTGAGTGGGGAGCCTATCATAAATGACATTTGCCCCTGTTTTCACGACAACGACGACATCTGGAGAATCCGCGATGGCAGCGCAGTGACGATCTGACTTCAACGGCAGCACTGTATTGTTCAAGGCAGGTTGTTTTGGCAACAGATTTGATCTGAGACCTGCAGGGGCATACAGAAACGCCACAAGGAATAGGAAAAGGAAGCATAGGCCTGTGCTGAATAGAAAGCGCTGATTTGGCGCGCGCAAGAGTACAACATTCATTAGGAAATTCCAATGTGTTGTTCCAGGAGATCCACCAAAGCGAGAAAGCAAGACATTTTTGCAGGACTCCGTTTTCCTTGAGGGATCTCAAGGCATAAAATCCTCAAAACAAAAATAGACCTCGTTAGGGCTCGATAGCTGTCATGGTGTCATTGGTACCTTTCTTCGTGTCTCCCAATGGGGGCCAGAAAGCGCTGGCCGCGACCTCGCTGTGTCACGGCGGCTAACGGGCGCCAACAGCACCAGACAAGTGACTGTGCCACCAACACGAGTCATGCCTAATACAATAATCTAACTTTTGGCGCAGGAAACAATTGTGTTGGGGGCCCCGGTGATAGATCATTTGTCTCTAATTGGTAGCTGCGCCGCAAGTAGCACCAACCCACACCAACCGTGAATGGTAATAGCGGTGTTCCGTATACAAGGACAACGATTAATAATGCAGAGAAGCCTGAAAAGTTGTTGAAATTACCATACATAGGGATATTTCACCCCTGAGAATACTACGCAGTATGTCGTGGGGTGTACCATGTACATCGCTTGGAGATTAATGCCTAAGTTAGTCACAACTGGGTAACCATAGCGAAGTCCTTTGAAAGACCCAGTATCTATCTTCTTCAAGACATTGGTAACCTGAATGTCATCATGAATGTTGTCCACCATAAAGCATTCTTGAGTTCGTCATGGCTTCCTCTGCTATAAATTTCCTCTTATTCGCTCTCTCTGTTTTTGTAGCGGTTGGTGGTGCCCAGAGCCCGATCACCTTTGTCAGCCCTCCTCCTGCAGGCCCCAACAGTGTCTATACGGACGACCCGGTTTTTGTCCTGGGATATATTTTGAAAATAGAATGGAAATCACAAACGTCTGATTTCATTTCCTTGGTGATGTACCAGCAGAGACCAAACGACACCTTTGAATACATTTTTCGTGAGTTCTCGAGTCATTGCTCTTCTAGCATCCATGATGCTAAGAATGGTGTCTATTAGAAAATGTCGCAGGCCTCACGTCCTATGAATGGACTATTGGAACGTCCAAAAATCTCTCCGAGTCGAACGTCTTTTTCGAAATTTTTATCAGCGGACAAACAGAACCCTCAGCCGTGAGCCATTATTTTAATCTCACAAAAGCAGCGGGCCTAGATTCAGAACCCTCGACTACGACATCAGGGACTAGCGTCCCATCTACAACTTCCACTTCCATATTGCTGACTAATACCACTTCTTCTACGGCGACCACTACGAGGGCAACTTCCAGCCCAACAGTCGCAGCCACATCCTCGGGGTTGAGCACAAGCGCGAAAGCGGGAATTGGGGTTGGGATCTCTCTGGCTGTCATTGCTGGCTGTCTTGCAGGGTTTTTCTTATTTCGACATTATGGACGAAAAGATGACAACGCCCCTCCTCCAGCGAGTGCAGTCCCTTATATGTTTACTCCGCCTGTTCACGAGCCGAAGGGAATGAGCATGGGGCCTCAATGGCCCGTGGCGTCTACACTATCATCGTCTGATGTTCGGAGAGACAAAAATACATCTCCTGTCGAAATGCCTGCCGACCATCAAATATGATCTGGGAGATTAATAGGGATGAACAGGCCCAGATTCTCCCTTAGAGTCTTTTTCAAACGTCTTCTCAGCAGTCTAGTCTCCTGATTTGGATCCACAAACATGTATGTATGGAGTACTATATGCATGTGATAACTAATGGTTATTATGGAAGAATCAAGAATGAAAATTGGCAGAATAAGTACATACGCATAGGTAAATGACTTAGGTAGCGTGTGACAAAGTTCATTTCCTTTCATCGTTCGCTATAAACAGGTCCAATTTGCGTATAACAGGCACTGTAGCACTGCTTCAGTAAAGAGAAACAACAAAAGAATAAAAAAAAAGGAAAAGGAATTATAATGAGCCAGCATGTCAAGACTGGCTTGCACTGGGCATAAATTCCCAATTTCTGGTCGAGATCGCAGTTATGTAGATCACGAAGGCTGGCTGTGGGCTCTGATTGGTCAGGCCGGGGTGTCTCGTGCTCCGAGTGACGCGTGGGGTTTCCGGCGGCTTGGCAGTCGTAACGGTCGGGCCAACACGGATATCGACCGGACGGCCTTCTCCTATTAATTCGTATCGACTGCCATTTCCTCTGCAATAGAAGAAGGCGTCCAGCCCTCACTGCCGCCTTTTCTTCTTGCGACACAGCTGGGACAAACAGTCCAGCTGAACCTTGCGGCTTTCTCCGGGCAAGAGATGACCGAGGGAGGACACCCGACGAGGTGTCTGGCCCTGAGTCTTCTTGATACTGCCCTTGTGGTCCCGATGGATGGCTCTTAATCACTAGGGCATTGAAGATAACACGCGAATGTGAAAGAAGTCCTACCGCTCCTCGATTTCCCTTTCAACTACGCCCTCGAACGAACGCGATGGCAGACGGCCCACCCACCGGGATGATGTCGAGCACTGCAATTGCGGCGGCGGCGCCATCAGCCTCCGTTCAACATCTGAACTCGTCCGCCACCCTCGCAACCAACCAGTCCCTCCTGTCATTGTCGCCTCGGGCCCTACTGAAGCTTCCTCTCCAGGCAGTTCATCAAGTAGAGGCCTTCACCTTCGTCACTTTACCTCGGAATCTCGCACGATTGGTCGGTCTAGATAATGTGGTGGTTGACGGATGGTTAGGCAATATGCGAGCAGGGCGTGATGGTGATGCTTTGGCGGCTGCGGCTGCCACTGCCGCGAATAATGGTGCTGAAGGTGTGGCAGAAGCTGGTTTAGGTGAAGGAACACTGAGCTTCGCAGACGTGTTTCAAACCATGAGAAGATTCAGTGGGTTCTTCAGTTACATGACGAGTCGATGGTCTCTGGCCTGCTTCTCTGTAGTATGTTTTTCCTGTATTCCTTATATGTGGAATCTCTCTAACCTCTTGTAGGCTTTGGTGCTGAACCGTGTGACCATCTACGCATCGACGAGACGACACCTCAGTCTTAGGTGGGACAAGCGCCTTGCTCTCCGCATCATTCCGATCGTCCTCTTCGCGTCTCAAATCTTGAGCGTACTTCGAGCGATGCGTTGTCAGACCTCTCCTGACTACTCAACCATTCGTTATGGCCGTCCTGGGAAACGTATGAGCCTTGACTATGCTGGAAACGGGGGGTTCCTCTACGCGCTAAGTTCGACCCTGCTACCTTGGGAGACCGACGAACAGTCATGTAGCGCGGTCCATATGGCGCGACCAAGTGATAGCTCTGAAATTCCTTACGGCTCCTTTACCCTATTGTGGCCAGTGTTCATGTGTTTGTGTTTGAGCCACTTTGTTGAGACGCTTTCCTGTGCGCTACAAGGCAGGACCGTTGTGACGGAAGCTGGAATGTCAATTTTTGAACATTCTCTCGCGTTTGCAGAGGCAGAAACGATGATAAGCCAGTCTATCGGTCTAGGGCTATTTGGTTTGCCGAAATCAAGTTCCACCAAGGAAGAATTACAGTTGACATCAGAGGGCGGCTCGTCATCTCCAGTCCATCTGCTCACTCGTGCACAAGTCCTCGAGAGGATGAATGTCACACCTGAGCTCCTTCTCATTGTTCTTATCTCCTGCTGCAACAGCCTGGCATCAAATGTTCTGGATGTATTTGGCAAACAAAGCCGATATCGTCTCCTAAATACCACTATCTGGGGACTTTGCTTCATGGCCGCTATGGTATGGGGCTTCGTGGATAGTTCGTCCTTGGGCAATGACACGGGGGTTTTGAAGTTTCCAACAGTTTGCATTGTGGGCTTCGTCCCTCATCTATTGATCTTACTCGGCATCCTCATTTGTCTTTGCATATATGGAATTGCAGTACTCATCACGGCCTTTGCTCTTCCTCCCGATCTGCCCCGACCATCTTCGTGGCGGGAGCGATTTGCCTTGGCGCACGGAAACATGCAGGGTGCGAACCAGATCCGAAATGTTCGTCTCAATAGACATGAAGACTTCTATACAATGCTTCTGAGAGTGGGCTACGCGGCTTTGACTGCCGCTAGCGAAGCGGTTTTCTTGAATGAAGGAAGAAGCGTGGTTGCACGACGGATGACCTGGTTGGAGGAAGATCGACTGGCAGAAATTGAAGCATCACGGAGAAGAGAACCCTCCCGTGGAAGACTGTGGGCTGAGTCTGTTAATGCGCAATTCGAAGCCGGCGACACCTTTAGTTTCGATATTCCGCAGCGATCAGATGAGTGGGAGTCTGGATATGGTCGCGAAAAGAAACTCGAGAAACCGAGCAATTCTTCTCGTCCAATCCACTCTCAATCTGGTCTTGGTGGCGTTGGGGCATTCCAAGGGGCCACTAGATGTTATCACGGATTTTCATTCTTCAAAGGCATATTTTTCTTGCTTCTGAGATGGTTTGCCCTCGGCCTGAGCAAGCTCCTGGACCGAGTGGGCATCACTGCTCGACCCCGGTGGCTGAGCAAACTTATCGGAGCTGGTAGAAAAGCTACAAAGCCAAGGACCAAAGAACAACCGGCGTCCTTGGACTTCTGGATTTTGACGGATGAGGGTGAGCTGGAATTACCCGAAGATAACGAGTTTGACGTGGAGAAGGAGATGCGAAAGAGAGAATCGCTGAACAAGTCTCACTGGGACGAGGCAGACGAGAGTCGTCTGGACACTAAGCTCTACAACTGGTGGAAGGCTGGGGGTTCGTGGGGAGACCAGGACGAGAGCGCCGATTATGTTCCTTCTGAGAGTGACCTCGAAGACACCACCAGCGTGATCTCAACCACGACAAACGATTCAGAATGGGAGGATTACGACGACTCAGACGGCCGCCGCACACCTACGCAACAGAACCCATTTCCTAGGCGCTTCTCACGTGAAAGCTCGCCTGTGCAGGAGTCACTCCTGGACACGACTTCTCTTGCCCGACTCCTCGACCCTCGTGACCGGGAAACCAAGAATGAAGCGCGTATACTTGCAGCTCACTTGGCCGCTGAGAAGGATGGTCGGATCATGACACGCAGCCGCTATCAGAGGGAGGTCGAGAGGGAACGAGCACGAGTTTTGATGCCTCCACGATTCCCCAGTCAGGATAACTCCCAGCCTAACAATAACGGTGAGAAACGCCGACCCGCCCCGGAGGAAGAAGCGGAGATACTGGAGAACCTGATCCTCTCTCGACGACTGGAAAGTTCGACTTCTCGCAGCCGCGAACCAACGTCGTGGCAATCCGGGGCCTCAGGTCTCGGACCCGACGGGCCGCAATGCGTCATCTGCCAGACCAACCCACGGTCCATCATCACCTGGCCCTGCCGCTGTCTCTGCGTATGTGAAGACTGCCGGGTGAGTCTGGCGATGAATAATTTCGGCAGCTGTGTTACGTGTCGTCAGGAGGTGGCCGGGTTCGTACGGTTGTGGGTACCATAGCGATGTGTTTCATCTTCATTTTCAATACATGTCATATAGGCTGATGGTTATGTATTTGGTGGGGGAAGATATCTTTGGGCATCATATCTCTTTCTTCTGCTCCTTCTCCTCCTTGTCATTCTCCATTTCCGGTTTTACACCCTTGACTGTCTTATAGAGACTGCTCCTGTATTATCAAAACTAGGTATGTTAGCGTAGATTATGATTCAACGTCTGCAATATTCCGCAGAACTTGTACAATGTTCTTCTTCTTTTAGTAGAGACGGAACTATGTGATATTTAGGTCGCGTCCTGCTCAAATCAACGTCCATCATCAGAGTCGACTACGAATGATTCAGAGATTCCCAATATCAATCACCTCAGCAGGTTCTAGCCTTAGTTCCAAGAATCTCTGCAACAGGTGGACTAGAAACTAGCCCGGATTCAGGCTGTAATCCCTGAAAAGGCCTATATTCTCCTTTTCAAACTGCTCTCGCCCTTCTCGTATGACTGCCCGCGGTGGCGCTGGGAGACGTGTTCGGTGTTGAGATGTTGGATTGGGCCGCATGGCTAATATTTTATCAGCATGTATTTGCCATTATAGCATTACTTTTCCCCCCCCCCCCCTTCCCCTTCCTTTTAAACAGAGAAAGGAACGGCTTACTAGTATTAAATTGTCGTTTTGGAGGTGGCATTGCTGCCGTATTGGCCAATCCACCACCACCTCTGGAACTCCCGCTGGCACTTCTCTGGTGTCTGTGCAGTTGCTCGATGCCATGCTGATCTTGATAAGGACTGAAGTGACGAGAAGAAGACGGCATCTGGCGTGACTGTTGTACTGGTCTCCCGTGGTTCATAGAAATCATGTCCGCGTTTCGAGTCCCTGGGAGGGAATTCAAGGTGCGAGAGACTGAATTTGATGCCGCGGTCTGCATCTGAGACCTCATGGCGCGACTCTTCAACAGGTTATAGAGATTCGTCATTTGCGTATGCTTCTTGCACTTCTCTCGGTACATGGCAATGAGTTCCTCATTCTTCTTGTGGAGTTGCTCTTGGTTCAGCTGCATCCCTTCTCAGTTGTTAGACAGGTAATACCCGGGAAGAATACGTAAGATAGAAGCACAGACCGGAAAGCCTATTTTGTAGGCTGGAGATTTCTGTATTCGCGTCGTGGATGACCTTTTCCATTTCTGCGTTCAATGCTCCGTACTTTTCTGTGAGGCCTTTGCTGAGATATTCTTGGTAGAAACTAGCAGATACGCTCGTCAATTCATTGAGGTCTTCTCACATAGATTAGTGTGTATACATCTCTTGCGTCGTTTGATAAGCCCAAAACGAAAGAGCTCGCCCCGCACACTCCATTATTGTAGTTGGATCCAGCCCGCTTAGCACACTCGTCTTGTAATCTTCTGTCGGGTTCAGGACGCTGGAGACTGCATCGTCTGGGTTTGGCAAGGCAGCTTGACATGCTGGACAGTGTCGTGCTTGGGAGACCGGTTTCGAGAGGCCGAGACGATCCGCACAAGAGAGACAGAAAATATGCCTGGAATAGAGAGTTAGCCTGATACCAAACCCTAGATGTAAAAGAGCTAACGAACGAGCAAGTAGTAACAACGGCTCTTTCGTTCAAAGGTGTTCTGCATTTTAATGAATTACAACGCAAAGAGAAATCCAATGCTTGGGCCATGAAGTCCTGATATAGATCAGTGAATGAAAAGCAATAAACGAGGAATTGAAGGTCCAAGCAAAGATGGTGTGTCCAGAGAGACCCTGAAGAAGGTAAGCCGCAAAGAGGATTGGAACAACATCGAGACCGATCCGGAAGTCACGAGGAAGGCCCAAACCGGCTCATTTGATAGTGTCGTGGAAGATCTATCGATACGATAGATATTGAATTCCAGTACCTAAACGAAGAAATAAATCTAGGGTCCTGACAACTTGACTGCTTTGGGTGAATAATATCATCCAATTCCATGGATCTTCAGGGATTTAGTCAATGACCTTCCTTGATTCTTGCAGCAGGCTGCTTCTTCCTTTTACTTTCACTCTGGAATCGACAAAGACGAAACATCAACCAAACTGGCACTAACTACATGCCCTACAGCAACGATTCACATCCACAAAACCAACAAGAAGATGCCACCAAAGAAGGAGGAAGAAGAGGAAGAGCAGCAGAAGGAGTTATACCTATATCGGAGCTGTACACTGACAGACCCCGGTACGAGATTCATTCTGAAGGTGGCGGAATTACAAGGTGATTAAATTCATCAATTGATTGATGACTACATCATTGATGGTGATGAGAAAAGAAATGAAAGTTTGGATTTCTTGTGAATAAAAACATGATTAGCGATATGTATTTGCGTATGTTGGGGTTTTGGCCCCTTTAAGTAACATCGTTATGCAGTACGTATTCATGTACTGGTCCTGTACGCCTAGGAACAGTATACCATCAGAAATAAAGTGTCAGTAGAATATCTGAATTCTACTCTAAACTGCTATCTAGATACGCAGTAGGTTAGAGAACTACAGCCGGAACATCTCGCTGCGGCTGCCGACGCCGTCAAAAACGCAAGTGTTATCCAGAGGCACATATTGCCTTGTCAATACCTTCAGCACCTCCTGTGACACCAACCCTCCCGTCAGAGCCGAGATGTTGTGCAACTCGCCGCCTTCGGTGCGTCGAAGCTCTTGCGTAACCTTGGTCACGCGCTCTCGGACCTCGTCGTTGATGACTGTGTCGTCACCTTCTGCGATGATATTCAAAAGACGGTCGATCGTCGTCGTCCATGTAGCATCATCATCCAGCGAGCCCTGAGGCAACTGTCCATTCTGGATCCCATCCACAATGATATCCAGCGCCTCAAAAGCGATATAGATCGGCATCACCGACTCTGGATTTCCTAAGGCGTTTCGGACTGCTTTCAGCGTCTGCGTCGAGTCTTTGTCGATCCGAGGAATATCACGACCCCGAATCACTTTGACGTGGGATGCATTCTTGCAGAAAGTCTCCACCTCCTTCTCCGTAATCGGAGTCTGTCGGCCTAGTCGCGCCTCGGTTGCTCGAACAGTCTCGAGGACCTCCTCCATGTCTTGACGCGCCTTCTTTTTGTAGATGTTTTGCAGTGCGACGTAGTCGGATGGCTTAGCTTTCATGTCGGGAAGAGAACCTGGGAGTGGTAGCACGCCATGCTTCGTGTAGAAGGCGCTGATCGCCGATGCAATGATCCAGAAGTTATCCGAATCCGATTTCAGGTTCTTGCATTGCTCCATCTCAAAGATTTCACGGATATTACTCCGTAAAGACCAGGGATTGATGCTCTTGAAAACTGCCGCAGCGGCTTCGTCAAAATTCTCTTCTCCACCCTCCGGGTTATTCGTTCTGGCTCCCGCCCGCACCATGTCCCTGAATGCGGACTTCTCTTTATAATTTTCCGGAGGTTTCCCATTGTGCTCTGCCTTCCATTTCTCCAAGTAGTGCAACAGCAGTAGTACGTATGGCACGTGGCCATGCTCGTGATCGTCTAGGGTATCGAGATTGCTTATTCGCGCGGCGGCTTCTTTCAGCTCCGGCCAGGGGTTGACCAGGCGCAGGTCTTGCGTGGATTCAGGGTCGGGATGGGTCTCGACGATGGGAAACTCGGCAGGGAGCTGAAGCGAAAAGACGGAGTAAAATCCAACAGAACGGGTATAAATGACGGGGATTCCGAGTTCCCGCGCAGATGCGGTGATGGTGTCCAGAGACGACCGTTTTATAGGGCCTGAGACGATCACCAGCTTGTACTGGGGAAGAAAATCGGGACGTTTCAGGAGCTCTGAAATTGCCTGGAATGATTGGCGACATCGTCAGCACACAGTGATTACACCGAGGTAACTGTTTCTGAAGTCTGGAAAGCAAGTACCTCATTCAGGAAATCTCCGTCAACATCGGGATTCAGCTCTTGTAACAGCCTAGCCGTCTCCTCTGCCCTGGACTTGCCCAGGCTACTCTCTTCAAGGAAGAAATTGACCCCCAGATCAGACTCAGAGACTGTGGCCGGGTCCACGATCGTAAATCCTCCGACACCAGGCAGGACGAGGTTCTTGAGCGTCTCAACACCCGCAACGCCGCCTACCGTCGTGTCTGCGCCGTCGATGGGACCATCTGAATTGATCAGCAGAACACGGGACTGCTCCAAGGCCTGCTGCCCGCTGGCAGCCCATAAGCGCAGCTGTCGATCATACTTCCTCTCCTTGGAGGACGGCCCCACCAGGGCACCGGGGAAAGCATCGGTCATGGAGAGAGGCCAGATGCGGCGACAGAGGACGTGAACGACTGGTGACTTGTCCGCAGTATGACCACGAAGAATTCTCTCCTCAACTGGAGAGTAGAAGCGAGCGATGAATGTGAGGCCTGAATGCTGCAAGTTGCAACTGCCTATCTAATCGGTGTGCTAGCGGGCGCGTGCCCAATACGGCAGGCGCTGCTCGTGCCGCCGGAGACCCAGTCGGCCCGGTGAGCGATACTGCCGGAACCTATGACGACAAAAAAACCGGCCCCGCCTTCCCGTCAGGCAGCTTAGCCCTGCTTAGGGCCTTTCGCGGGGCAGAATTGATGCGGTCCAGAGTGCTCCGGAGTTGTCTCGTGCTGCATTTATATCCACGCCATCCCAGATAGTCGTCTGTTGGAAGCATTTTCCGGAACAATTAGTCTTAACGGTTGTTATTCGGCTAATTGAATGTACTGTACGCTTCAGATCCACTGCACAGGGTCGTCAATGGCTGACAGCGAAATGTAGACTTCATGAGATATTTTATCGCCTCTAACTTTGTCCGGTCTGCCCTGTGAGTCGTCAATTACTGTTCCTGGATCCATCCCATCCCCACACCAATCACCCAATTTTTCCCGAACAGTAGATATGGACGAACGGATGGAGCGAAACCGGGAGCTGCTGAAATCCTAATATAACCCCTAGACTGTACAGAAATAGCCGCGCATTCCTGTCGCCCTCGTCAACTGCTCGAATCACTCCCGCGCCATCTGCCTGCAACCCTCAATATCTTCCTCCATACACCTTTTGCAAGCAGACCGCCGTGCGACCTCTGTCCACCATGACGACCGTCGAAGAAGCCAAGCGCAATGCTGCCAAAGTTGCTGTCGCAAACCACTACCCCAAGGACGCTAAATGGGTGGGCATCGGTAGCGGCACTACCATCGTCTACGTTGTCGAGGCGATCAAGGAACTCGGCGTCGACACTACGCTGACAAGATTCGTGCCTACGGGCCACCAGTCCAAACAGCTTATCACGTCAGCAGGGCTGACGGCGGTAGAATTCGATGCGATACCCGAAGGGACAGTGCTCGATGTTGCGTTCGATGGCGCAGATGAGGTGGATGACGAGCTGAACTGCATCAAGGGTGGAGGGGCTTGCTTGTTCCAGGAAAAGATCGTCGCTCTGCAAGCGAAGGAGTTCATCTGTGTCGCCGGTTAGTAACAATCTCTCTCTCTTAAAGAGTATGGTGGAAATGCACAGCTGAGAGACATGCGATCCGGAAAAAACCAGATTCACGAAAGCTCCAGTCCCGCCTCCTGACGTCGTGGAAATACATCCCCATTGAGGTGGCCCCCATCGCCGTGTATCGCGTCCAGAGGAAACTGAAAGAGCTGGGTAGCATCAACCCAGCCATCCGACTCAATGCCGCGACCAAGGAAGGCCCGCTTAGGACAGACCAGGGTTTCTTCATCATCGACGCACCTTTCCCTCCGCTCCTGACCCAGTCGGACGTGAAAGCCGGCAAGGACGGCAGCGGCAAAGCAGGCATCTGGGAAGTCGAGACCCTTTCCAAGGCGATCAAGCAGATCCCTGGTGTCCTGGAAGTGGGCATCTTCTCCGGCCTGACGGGTCCCCAGGCCCAGGCCGCCGGAGCCATCGGTGGCCAGAAACCTGTCGCGGCGTACTTCGGTATGCCTGACGGTTCTGTGACGGTGAGAAAAGCCGCCGTCGCTTAAATTGGCCTCTCATGTCCTGTTTCTGTCTATTGTTCTTTTGTTTCCTTTTTTTTTCTTTCTTGGGAAAATGCAATAAAATGAATATAGATAGAGTATACCATGTAGAAGATTGTGTATATAAGAATCGTTATGTTACACTTCAGTGAAGCATCTCTATTAACTACATATCCATAGAGTCTTGGAGGGGAAAAAGAAACAACAATTTTGATACCCGCCAAATTCGCCAGACCGCCAGAAACGAGAAAGATGAAAAAAAGGAAAAAAAAAGAATACAACATACCGGTTGTTGCTTTTATTTCCCACCCTTTCCCTTCGCCTCCGTCTCCCCAAGTTCTCGCACATAGATCTTCACCGTACCGGGAGGAATATCATCTTTACCGTCCTCAAATCCAGGGCTAACGGCAATAGCGAGGTATTTCCCATTGGAACTGAAGGCTAGTGCAGCCACACTCGACGGATACTTCTGATACTGCCGGATCCGCCTCTTCGCAATGCCGTCCCACAGCGCAACAACGCCGTCGCCGCCTCCCGACGCAAAGGTTCCGTAGATGGGATGGAAGGCAAGAGCGTTGACGGGGTACACGACGTCGACATCGTCCACCGTCTGTCGATGGCACTTGAAGGCGTATTTCCGTGCTTGAGACTCCTCAGAGGGATCGAACCACTCTACTGCGACTCTGCCTTCGATGCTGGATGAAGCGTAGCCGGCATCATCCGGCATGCACGCGACCGCACGAGTCATAAACTTCAAGCTGCTTTCCCGTCGCTGCCACGGTTCAATCTCGACCTTGTTGATCTCGGTAGGTGGGGCGTCTGCCTGGTCGGAGAGTAATGCGAGGGACTTGAGATCGTAGATGTGTAATGCTCGCGATGCCATGGCGACCACGAGCTTGGTGGGTGAGAGGGACAGGGAGAATGGTTTCGAGGGGAGGGGAATGACCGCCGGCGTCGAGTCGGCATTGGTGCGGTGAACATGAAGCGTGCAGTCCCACGATGCTGATATTACGATCGAGTGCTCTTTACTGAAGACGACAGACTTAACACCGGCTTCGTGACTGGAGAGCACGGTTTGCGTCGACGTGGAGACGTCAATTCTAACAAGAATCTCAGGGTCAGCAGGACTCAACAACAGAGAAGGGAAGAGGCCAATGGTCAGCGAATTGGTATGCAGGACGAGATGGATCTCCTTACTTTCTCACATCCCAGTCCAACCCTGCGGTATAGATCTCATTTTCATTTGCACCGAAACATACATCTAGGACCGGTGCCCGATGCTCGAACTTTTGCAGAAGCTTGCCTTCGCCGACCGCTCCATTCTCGTCGCGCAAGTCATACAAGTAGACATTCCTGTCCCATGACGAGACGACAATTCGTGTGGAGTCTGGTTCGGGGGAGAACTTGAGGGCAGATATCGCATCCGACGGCGGAGATGCGACGACAAACTGATCTAGCTCAGGAAGACGCAGTTAGACGCAACAACTAATACAGCAATCTCTACGGACAAATCCCAGAACGAGACTTACTGGAGGACATAATGCAAAGGGTGGTTGCAGAAACAGGACAAGACAAAACCCACCCGTAGAGTTGTTGCTGAAACTGGAACTGTTTTGTAGCATGGTGCTGTTGCGGAGTCGACTGTCCTGTGCTCTGCGGCATGTTTTCTGCCGCCTCCCACCGCCCCGGACGATAGTCATGCATCATCGCCTCTATTCAACGATGCCCCTCCAATCTTCCCCGCCACGGCCGATTACTTTTCACTGCAATTCGTTGTCGGACAGAGAATCAACCCAGTCTACGCCCCTGGCGGGTGTTTCTAACGCCCAGCCATGCCGTTCGCACAGCTCGTCATCGGACCTCCAGGGTCGGGCAAGTCCACCTACTGCAATGGCATGCATCAGTTCATGTCCGCCATCGGCCGGAAATGCTCCGTCGTGAACCTCGACCCGGCCAACGACCAGACCTCGTATCCATGCGCGCTGGATGTCCGCGACCTCGTCACGCTGGAGGAGATCATGGCAGAAGATACCCTCGGTCCGAACGGGGGTGTGCTGTATGCGCTGGAGGAGCTGGAGAATAACTTCGAGTGGTTGCGAGATGGGCTGAAAGAGCTCGGAGGTAATGAGCGTTGTTATATGGTATTAAATTTTGATAAGGATGTTGATAATGTATCTTCTTCATACAGAGGATTATGTCCTTTTCGACTGCCCCGGCCAAGTCGAGTTGTTCACACATCACTCCTCGCTGCGGAATATCTTCTTTCAGATATCCAAACTTGGGTATAGAGTCTGCTCCCACCGTCCTTTCCTCTTACATTGCCTATATCTAATTATCAGCATGGCCATTTTTTGACTGACCGCAACTGCAGTTGACTGTCATCCACCTGGTCGACTCTTACAACCTGACGCTTCCCTCCATGTACATTTCCGCACTCCTGCTCTCGCTGCGAGCCATGCTCCAGATGGACCTCCCGCATATAAATGTCCTCACGAAGATCGACAACCTGGCGAATTACGCCCCTCTACCGTTCAACCTTGACTTCTACACCGAGGTCCATGATCTCAACTACCTACTGCCGCACCTGGAAGCAGAGACGTCGCGGCTGTCGCACGAAAAGTTCGGAGCGCTCAACAGCGCCATAATCCAGCTTGTGCAGGAGTTCGGGCTGGTCGCATTCGAGACGCTAGCTGTGGAGGACAAGAAGAGCATGATGCATCTACTGCAAGTGATCGACCGCGCCAGCGGCTACGCGTTCGGGCCGGCTGAAGGCGCGAACGACACCATCTGGCAGGTCGCCATGCGGGAAGGATGGGGCGATTTGACCATCCAAGACGTTCAGGAGCGGTGGATAGACGCGAGGGAAGAATACGATGAAATGGAGAGGAAGCAACTCGAAGAGGAAGCCAAAGCTCGACAGGCGGCAGGAGCCCATGCCTCCGAGAAGACAGGAGACGATGACGACGATGATCTAGAAGATTTCAGAGGACCACTACCAAACAGTGGCGTAAAGGTTGTACGAAAGTCATGACGAAGAAAAAAAAATCTAATGAATCTATTTAATCTAGTTACAATGCATGTGTGTATGTATGTATAGTACAGTACAACATAGGGTATCTCCAAGGGGGGGAAAAAACAAAAGAACAAAAAGCGCAAACACAGGAAACAAGACATATACAGAAGTAGTGTACGATGCACAATACCTAATGAACCAATACCATCTTAATCAGCCAATCCACTTTTTTTCACCTCCACAGCACAGCACCCATTATCATAAACAAGGATTGAAATTCCTGATTCAGAAAAAAAAAAGGTTCAATAATGCACCTTGCGTTGATAGACATACCTGAGCATGATGGAGGAAAAATGATAATCAATTAATCGTCATCATCAAGATCTTGCAGCTCATCGTCTTCATCATCAACATCCATTGCAAAAGCGATGGGGTCATTGTCTGGCTGTTTTCGATGCGCCGCACCGGTAGCAGTATTAGTACTACTACTACCAGTACTACCAACGAGGCCGTCTAGAACGCCAGTTTCCTGCTCCTTCTTCGCCCTTAGAATCTCTCGTCTGGCCCTCCGAATGGCCTCTTCCTCGGCCTTGCGCATTGTTCCAGAGACCCGAACCACGCGGAATACGCAGGGTAGGCGTTGGTGGGGGCCAGAAGAGGAAGAAGAAGAGCGTTTACCTGATGACGGGCCGGGCCCGGGTACATGGGACATATAGGTTAACGCTGCCCAGACCAGGCGGAAGGAGGCACGCGGGCAGCGGATGATGGCCGTGGATGTTGCGGGAGAGAGATATTTGACTAGTGTCCGTTAGTTAGTATGATGCATTATAAGCATGACGATGCAGTGAGCAATTAGCTAGGGCTGAGGTCAGAACAATTTAGGGGTAGTTTGTATCAGGCAAATGACATAAACACAAGTTCAAAATTGGTCTGTTAATTGAAAGGAACAAAGAGGGAAAGAAAACAAGGAAAAAAGAGAAACAAAATATCACTCCAACAACAGGTTGCAATCATAACACAGTGAAATCGTATACTTAAAAAAAAAAGCTCAAACGAAAATGGGGCTAGCCCATGCAAGTAATGCTGACATGCAGAAAAATCAGCGAGACTGAAATACAGCCCCCAATTTTTAATCACAGCAATCCTTGCAAGACCAGGGCAGTTGCACCCACAAACCCACAAAAAGAGACCAACACAAGAGAGAGAGAGAGAGACAGAGGACACGAAAGAAATGAATATCCAAATCTATAGAATCAAAACACGACATAACTCACCACTCAGACTCCAGCCCCCGCACCCCCCAGCCTCCCCACGCCCCAATCCCCAAACATCTCTGCGACTTCCTCGCGCACCATCTTAGCCAGCAACCCCGGCGTCAGGGCATCGGGCGTGGGGGCATGGAACTGAAGATGAGTTTTGAGTGATGGGGATGTAATCTTTGTCGATGATGGGATCGACAACTCAGGATAGAGAATATCGATGAGAAGATAGCGATGTTTGATGCGGACCATTTTTTTGGCTTATTCTTTTTTTTTGTTCCTTCTCTATTCTTGTATTGCTTCTTCTGTGTTTTCTATCCTTTTGTCGAGTTCTCCGGTTTGAGTCTCTTCAAATTCGAGAATAAAAAAAATTGATATCTCAGCCAATGTGCTATCTCATCTGTGACTTGGGTTGGGTTGCAGCTTTATTCGGATGAGATCAGGTCACTTGGTCCGACTGAAGTAGTTCCTTTGAGTCAATTGATCGAATAAAAAGACGCAAACACTGGCGATTGTGACTATCGTTTCTTGAATAAGAAGCACAAAAATGAAATCGAATAACGAGCAGTATTGCAGATATCCCTAGAAGTACCTAGGTAGGTATGAGGTAACGCAGATGAGTCCTGGAAGGCGGAAAAAGTCCAGTTGATGGGTCCCTTTGCTGGCCAATGGGAAGGGCGCTTAAATTCATCCAGTCTACCTAAGAGCTCCCAACTCAGAAAACAATACGCACAGCAAGCCCCTCCTGAATACTGCAGACACTATCCAGACGATGTTGATAAGTATTGGTTAACAATAGGATTCGAAGCACTATCCAACAATGGCCAGAGTTCGGATGAATTCATACAAGATTGGAGAACAGAGATCGTCACGTGCTCATAGCGAACCAACTACAGATCTTCGATATCTACATCTTCAGGCGAGAAAAACTAGATGTAAACTAATTAACACTTTTTGCATTTCATGTTAACCCTTATTATAAATTCTACTCCCTGGAACATGCGTACAGTCATCCTGGCCCATCACCTGGTCGTGCCACATATGTAGACTACACGGTGTAATCATATTGCAACGTTCACGAGATTAAAAAGGGATGTAAAGGGGAAAAGAAAACGGAGAAGAAAAAAAATCATTGAGCCATCACTCCACGAGAATTTTTGGACCATAGATAGCTGATAGAGATCCGAAACGGATATCGAAGACGCTGTAACACCGGCCCCTTGGGAAAAAAAAAGAGAAAAGGAACGGAAAAGGAAAGCGCTTAAACGTTGACTTCGACACGGCCCTCCGAGCCTGGAACACCCTTCTGGATGGTCGGGAGCAGATAGGTGATGTCGTCCCACGGGTGGCGGTACAGACCGGTACGCAATCTCTTCTGGTCCAAGTAGTGGGCAATGAGACCAATGCTACGGCCGAGCACAAACAGACCGTTCAGCACACCCATCTTCAGGTAGTCCTCAGCCTCCTCGGCAGAGAAGGCGCCCGAGTTACGGAGCAGGTCCACGAAGCAGACGGCCACGGCGCCATCAACGTTGAGGATCAGGTTGTCCTTCTTTGACGTGGTGACTGTCTCAACGGCAAGAGCATAGTCCAGCAGCTTGGTGCTGGGGAAATGCTTCTTCGCATACTCCTTGACCAGCTCGACACGCAGATCGGGGTTGTTGCGGGACTTGACCTTGTGGCCGATACCGGGGACTGGTTGTTGAACGTTAGCAGCCGTCGTCGGGCGCGAAACGAACAAAGGTAGCACTTACTCAGCTTGTTTTCCTTCCGCATCGTGTCGACAAACTCACGAGGGCTCAGGCCCTTGTCGAATGCCTTGGTGAATTCCTCGGCAGCGCCATCCAGAGCACCACCAAAGCGGGAACCAATGGTCAGCAGACCGGAGACCAGAGAGCTGATCAGGTCCTTGCCGGCACGGGTGGTGATGATGGTGTTCATGGCACCCGACACAGCGGGACCGTGGTCGGCCGTCAACATCAACACCATCTCCAAGAACTTGGTCGCGTAGGCGGGCAGGCGGCGACGGAACCACAGCAGAGACATGACACCACCGATACCGATGTCCTCCTTGAAGACATCCGAGATGGGCATTCCGGCATACAGAAGCTCCTGGCCACGGTCATCGGTGATGGTGGAGATGAAGGCGGCAGGTTTCCGGATGAGACCCAGCTCCTGCGCCCACGAGTAGTCCATGGGGATCTTGGGCGGCACGGGCTCGGGAGCGGGCTTGATGGTGCCCTCGGCGACGAGCTTCTGATACAGCTCCGAGAGCACCTTGGGCAGGTCCTCGAAAGTGTCCGGGACGTAGAAGCCAGCTTCCCGCATGGCCTGGTTCTTGGCGACGGCAGTCTCCAGCTGGGAGTTGGCCGAAGCACCGGCGTGACCAAACTGGACCTCCGTCTTGAACATGCTGGCACAGGTACCAATTGCCCAGGCGACAATGGGCTTGGTGATGGTGCCGTTCTTGACAGCCTCAATGACACGGTACTCCTCGACACCACCGACCTCACCGAGGAGCAGGAGGATCTTACACTCCGGGTCGGCCTGGTAGCGCAGCAGGTGATCGATGAAGGTGGTTCCAGGGTACCGGTCACCGCCAATGGCGACACCCTCGTACACACCGTCGGTGCACTGAGAGATGATGTTATTCAGCTCGTTCGACATACCACCGGACTTGGAAACGTAGCCCACCGAACCCTTGCGGTAGAGCTTGGAGGCGACGATGTTGTCCATCATACCACCAGTGTTTCCAATCTTAAAGGCGCCGGGCTTGATACCTCCGACGGTGGCCGGGCCGATGATGGTGATGCCCTTCTCCTTGGCGACAACCATGATCTCACGTGCTCTCTGTGAGGACGAGCGTTAGCACGTACTCCTTTCCACGATGTAGATGAACGGAATCGCGCCCTACCCGCTCTGGGACACCCTCTGCAATGATAGCAATGGTCTTGATCTGGGGGTACTCCATCAATTCCATGGTGGAGCTGTAGACCGATCTCGACGAGGCAAAGTTGACAACCGTGTCAACCTCGGGGTGCTTGGCCATGGCCTTCTTCACATCCTGATACACCGGGAGCAGAGTCTCGCTGGTACCCCAGTACCTGTTTTCCCCCGCGCCATTAGCATGGTAACTGACAATCAGTGCACCTTTGTCCCAACTCACATCTTGCTGACGAATTGACCGCCGAAGGTGTAGATGATAGCGGCGACGGACGGGGTGCTGCGCTTGCAGATGAAGTCGAAGTCGAGCATGCCCTGCACGGCTCGAGGCTGCATACCACTGTTCCCAGTCAGCTGCAAAGCCGGACAATTACACCCGTAGTGTTGTCGCGACTCACTATACGAAGCATCGTGTCTTGTTGTGGAAGAGGGTGTGTTCGAGAGGCGTCAGAACGCGACTGGGAGGGTTGAAACGAGTGATGTTGTCGTTGGCGGAGAGGACGCCGTTGGTCGAAGGAGCCTCGATAGACGGCATGGTGGTGGTTATTCTGCTGCTGGCATTGACGTTTTTGTCAGTCATGTTCACGCTTTGATTAACAAAAAAAAAGTGCCACGAGAGCTGACCACCTACCTGTCAGCAACCCCGTCTATGTGCAGATGATGGAAGGATGAAAACAGAAGTGTTTCACAACAGCAACCAGAAGCTGCTCGAGAATGACGAGCGCGAGATGAACAGAAAGCAGAACGAGAATGGAAAGGGAAATGCGAAGGGGCGTGGTGAAGAGGGCAGCTGGTCCGGTCGGAGCTGATGTCGCGAGCTGGCCAGGAAAAAAACGTTGGCAGCCAACGAAGCGGCCCCTGCGAGCAAGGAGTCGTGTGGGATGGGCCTGGCCAGCACCGAGTGGGCACCGCTAGCTTACGGGTGGGCCTGCCTAAAAATGTCCCCGGAGTCACTGAGCAGCAGCGGCTGGATTGGCAGTTGCTCTGTGCGACGTCGACTGCCCAACAATCTTCACATGCACAGCGGCGGTCGTGGCTTCCTTGGGTGCATCAGCGTTGCCCGGCGGGAAACTTTGTTGGTGCCTCGCAAAGGGCGGGAAAGCGCAGCCGGGATCACCGTAGCCCCGACGTGGTTTAGCGCTCCCCAATGCGTCCCCTCGATCAGTGGGCCCGGTGATTAGTGCTGGGCGGGCGTCCTCCGGGCGGAGTCACTGCACTCCGGCCGAACACAGATTGCGGTGGCATAAAATCACTCGCATCAGGACGGGTGAGAGAGAATCCAGTGCACACTCGTCAGGACTATACAAGTTACAGCGATAGAAAATATGAAGCATCCCTACATGTTCTGTTCAGCCTGGTTCTCCGCCTGCATCGTTAGGTCTGCGGCAGGCTTCCGAACCCAAGATGCCAAACGGGTCCCGAGTACGGGCGCCGAGACTAGGCCCCGACAGTACGGAGTCGACCCTGCCGAACGCTGGAACTGGAGAACTCCCCGAAGAGGACCTGGGTAGCTCCCACCCAGGGAAATTATCAGGCATAATATTATTCCAGGACCAGATTAATAAAATTAATACCTAATAACATGGAGCAGTTTTCATTATTAATACGATGGCGAACCACTGGTTGCTCTTCGCCCAGCAATGTCATTTGCATGGCTAGTGTTGCTGCATGTCCACAGTGCAGATTACCTTATCTGACTGGTCCACACTGCCGGCCAGATAAGACAAGCTGGGGGGCTGCAACGTGACCCCCGTGACTGCAGGACAGCCTGCTGCAGACGATGAATCCGACACTCGTAGACGTGCAAATGCCGCAGCATCTGCCTCTCATCTGATGCCATCTCACAAGTCACAGTCATGATTAACTGACCCAGACAAGGGATGTGCTTATTGAACCTAAAAGACTAACAGTGGCGGTCGGTGGTCGGCGCTAGAGAGGGCGAGAGTAGACAAGTCGCGGCGTCGGTGGCCCCAACAAGGCGGCTCCCGCATCGGCGCTTCCCACCGGTTTCAAGGGCCTGGAATGGCGCATTCTGGATTTGACACGTCCGCCAGTTTGCTGCCCGCTAAGCCCGCCCCGGTGAGCTCGGGCGCCTCCACCGCCGCAGCTCCAGCCTGCTCAACGCGTGTCCCAGCCGGTCTCCAGGGAAAAAACAGTGCACCCACTGAGCTTTTTTTGGCCGCCCCTTCACCGTTGCGCTGCCTGCCATCTTAGCTCCCATCCCGCTGCTTCTCCCCTTGTGACTGCCCGACTTTTTTTTTTACAGTCACACCCAGCTTTGCTGTTCTCCCATTTTTCAGGGTGTTTTTGTTGTTGCGCCGTAAATTTCCTTTCTCTTTTGTTTTTGGACTCTGATCAGTTGCTCTGAACGTCCGCCCCTTCCTCCACCACCCATACCTGCACAACTACCGTTACCATGTCCGCCAAATCGATTCGCGAGGCCGATGGCAAGGCCATCATCAGCTACCACCTCACGCGCGCCCCCGTCATCAAGCCTACGCCGCTCCCTCCTCCTACAACTCACAACCCGCCGCCCAAGCTTGCCTCCATCTACTTCCCCGAAGACGCTGATGTGAACGGTGTCCTCGACCAGGCCGAGGCCACCTACCCGTGGCTGCTGGCCGAAGGCGCCAAGTTCGTCGCCAAACCAGACCAATTGATCAAGCGACGAGGCAAGAGCGGTCTCCTGGCGCTCAACAAGACCTGGCCTGAGGCGCGTGCCTGGATTGCGGAGCGTGCAGGCAAGGAGCTGCAGGTCGAGACGGTCAAGGGCACGTTGAGATGGTTCCTGGTTGAGCCCTTTGTGCCTCACCCCCCGGAGACGGAATACTACATCAACATCAACTCCGTGCGTGAGGTAAGTCAGACCAAAAAAAAAAACCCTGGCCCCGGGGGAGTAAGAGATGGGAAGAAACTGACATTCGTCAGGGTGACTGGATTCTCTTCACCCACGAGGGTGGTGTCGACGTTGGTGACGTGGACGCAAAGGCAGAGAAGCTGTTGATCCCCGTCAATCTGAAGAACTACCCCTCCAACGAGGAGATCGCCGCGACTCTGCTGAAGAACGTTCCTAAGGGCATTCACAATGTGCTGGTGGATTTCATTTCCCGTCTGTACGCTGTCTACGTCGACTGCCAGTTCACCTACCTCGAAATCAACCCTCTGGTCGTCATCCCCAACGCTGAGGGCACCTCCGCCGACGTGCACTTCCTCGATCTCGCAGCCAAGCTGGACCAGACTGCTGAATTCGAGTGTGGCACCAAGTGGGCCATTGCCCGCAGCCCGACTGCCCTGGGTCTCCCCGCGTCTGCCGCCCCGTCTGACGGCAAGGTGAACATCGATGCCGGTCCTCCAATGGAGTTCCCTGCGCCTTTCGGCCGAGAGCTGAGCAAGGAGGAGAAGTTCATTGCCGACATGGACGCCAAGACCGGTGCCTCTCTGAAGCTCACCGTCCTGAACCCTCAGGGCCGTATCTGGACTCTGGTGGCCGGTGGTGGTGCTTCGGTCGTGTATGCCGATGCCATTGCCTCCGCTGGCTTCGTCAGCGAGCTGGCCAACTACGGTGAATACTCGGGAGCTCCTACTGAGACCCAGACCTACAACTACGCCCGCACCATTCTCGACCTCCTGCTGCGCGCCCCGATGCACCCCGACGGCAAGGTGCTCTTCATCGGTGGTGGTATTGCCAACTTCACCAACGTCGCTACGACGTTCAAGGGTGTGATTCGTGCCCTGCGGGAGGTTGCCCAATCGCTCAACGAACACAAGGTGCAGATCTGGGTCCGCCGTGCGGGTCCCAACTACCAGGAGGGTCTCAAGAACATCAAGGCCGTTGGCGAGGAACTGGGCCTGAACATGCATGTGTACGGACCAGACATGCACGTCAGTGGTATTGTTCCTCTGGCTCTGAACGGCAAGACGACCGACATCAAGGAGTTTGGTGTCGCATAAACGATTACTTAATGTTTCTTATTCTCTTATTACCCTTTTACCCTTTCCCATTTTTCTATCATGTACTGGTGTTTAATAGTTGTCACGGGCATGGCATGGTATATGATCGGGCTTTTTTCTTAATTATTATTATTATTTTCGGCCGGATGAAGATGATGGCAGGCGAGTCCGAACACAAAAAGGGCAGGTTTGCCGATGAATCATTTTTCTCCATTAGCAAAAGTAGAAGATAGAAATGGCAGCAGCAGCAGGCTGTTTGCAGGAAAAGTTGTTACACCTGATGAAGAGCACGTTATGTAATTTTATTTTTTTAGTACTTGCATTAATATTTACCTGAGGGTGCCTGTCAGCCGCTTCTTTATTCGTCTCAACTTCTAGAATGATGCGACCTTACTCCGTATATTTGTCGCAATAAATTAAGCCGGCTAACACAATCTGCAATGCAAGATCCGATGAAATACGATATAAAATGAATTCCATTGGCGTATGCTGCCAAGGACATATTATTATCTCGAAGCAACTTTTTTACCAAAGCCATTCATCCATAATAGATATTGCCGCTAGAGAATCAACTATGGTCAGATTCTTGGATTTCAGGAGTCAACGCAATAATGCTACGTGAAGGCGGGGTCAGAGGAGGTTGTAGAGTACAAACCTGCCTACCTCCCTACCTAGGAAGGAAGGTACCTCTATAGTCTGTAAGTCGGGGGAAACGACTCTCTTTTCCGCGTCAATAATCAATGCCAGTTTTTCCGCATCCTTTCCCCTCCCGTGATACTAATACTATTAATTAACCTCACCACCTTATCAACTTAGTCACTTAAGCGTCTTTGGCAAGATTTAGGTAGGTACCCAAGTACGACACCCCACTAAGCCCTAACAATAATACTATCAGTTGCATCGCCTCACCTGTAGCACTCTTGTCTAGGTCCTTATCCTAGGTACCTAATCCACAAATAATGCCCTCCTTCTACACCGCATACACAATTCTCGCCTTCGGCATCACCTCCTTCCTCTCCGGGGCCTATTCGCTGCTCTTCCCCAGCCGCTTTCTATCCACATTCTCCCTTCCGGCCTCCGCGCTGCCGGCCGCTCGGGGAAACGCCCTCGCGGCGATCGCGATGGGGATATACTATACGCTTGCATCGGTGCAGGAGAACCGGGCGTTCTTTGCGGCAACGGTGCCGATGAGATTGCTCACTGCGACGGTGTTTTGGATGCAAGGGGGAGGGTGGAGGGTTCCGGGTTTGTGGGAGGGGATCGGGGCGGGATTGACGGGGTTGACGTTGCTGCTGGAAAGGAATATTGATGCAAGAAGGACGAAGAAGGGAAAGAGCAAATAAGAGTATAACGAGTAGGTATAGTGTCTATAGAATTTGTCTTAAAAGCGTTGAGGATGGGAGCAATCAGAGCCAAACGGTAAATCGACTTTTGCTTGCAAAGGAGAAGGTTTCAAGATTCAACATGATCACTAAATAAATTTACCTCATGAGGTAACTCCCCAACTTACGGTATACCTAGGTATAAAATCTGCATAGCATTTAGGACATCATCTAATACTTCGTACAATTCTGTCTGTCCTACCTAACTTGTCGTCTCAACCGCTCTCTTCTTCCCCGCATTTTCACCCCGCATTTTTTCATTATTGCCCCAGATCTGCTTATCGGCTTTCCTGTCTTGGCTGCTTTAGCAGGGCAGCTTTGGAGTGCCTAGGTACGCAGTTCAGACCTAGAGTTCGTGAAGAATTAACCCGAAATGCCGAATTGGGCTCTATACCTCTCCTCCATTGGTCCGAAGTCTTTTGAATGGACTTGTGTATATACAACGTGCATATGTATATGAACCCTCTCTCACTCTTCATGGAAAGAGGCAGACCCTCAACACAATGGGGCTTACTTGTTGGCCAGAAAGGAGTAACTCGAAGAGGTAGGTGTATATATACCCCCTACAATCATGAATCTCCTTTGGTTACGTTCGCATTTACCTCTTCTATCTCTTCTATCTCTCCTGCAGTATGGACTGCTAGTCGACGCTGGTGTACCGTCAGACAACAACTCCTGGCAGCAGTATATGGTTGCTCCAAAAAGTCGTCAAATCACACCAGTTTCGATCCTCTCTCAGAGCGGGAATGTGTCCAATGCGGAGGCCCTCGTCAATAGCAATACAAAAGGGGTCACGCGTCTGTCTCGTGCTGCTCCGCCTGCGTATCCATCCTGGCCCAACGGCACAACAGCGTCTGCTTCATCGGTGGCTGCTCCAAACACAGACAACGGCCAGCCTCGAACGTACTACCCAACCAATGCAATTGACGGCAACCTCGACACGTTCTGGAATGACAACACCCCTGGCGCCTACCCCGATGTCCTGACGATCACGAGTCCTGCCAAAATCGAGCTCTCGGGCATTACCTTGCAAAGCAACGATGACGGCGTCCCGGTCGATTTCACAGTGGAAACTTGGGACGGTTCCAACTGGACTCTGTCCGGCTCTGTCACGGGCAACGACGCCCTCCGCTGTCGCGTTCCTTTCGCCCAGACGGTGGTGACGGACCAGGTTCGCGTCACAGTGACCAAGGACCAACCTGCACCCAAGGGAGAATATACTCGGATCAACGAACTGTGGCCGGGGATCGTAGCAAATGACCCGCCGGCCCCAGAGGTGGTGCTCGATTTTGGCCAGAATGTCGTTGGCTTCCTCCGCATCTCCTTTGCGGGAGCGTCGGCCAACCATCCTGGCATCCGGCTTGCGTTTTCGGAGACCCAGGAGTTTCTCACCAACGTATCCGATTTCACGCGATCAGACAACGGAGACACAATCACACCAGGAACTGATCAGTTCGCCGTTCCGACTGGCCCAGTTGAGTGGACGGATATCCACGGTTGCCAACATGGCAGTCAAGTCTGTGCAGATGGGCTTCACGGGTTTCGGTACCTGAAGATCAGTCTGGATGCATTGGCTTCGGACGCGCCGTATGCAGAGCCGTACGGCACTGTCGATATCGAGTCGGTCTCTCTCAATTTCACGGCCTATCTGGGACTCCCGTCCTCGTACACCGGCTGGTTCGAGTGTTCCGACGCGCAGCTGAATCGGTTCTGGTACGAGGCGGCATATACGAATGAGATGGTCATTGACACCTTTCTGGCGGACTACGTTGATCCCCGGGACGCAGCCAGCCCGAGTCTCCTGGGGAAGACCGTCATATTCGATGGCGCCAAGCGTGATCGCGATCCTTACGTGGGTGATTTGGCCGTGTCCGCGAGGACAGCGTATCTGACGCACAGTGATGCTAACATCGCAGCGCGAAACGTCATCGCAGACTTGGCTGACCACCAGAGAGAAGACGGCTGGATCCCACCGGCATCGATCAACAACTACACGCTCCCACTATTCGATTATCCCCTGTGGTGGGTCACCACAAGCTGGGACTATGTGCTCTACACGGGAGATATCGACTACGCAAAGACTTACTATCCGAATCTGATCAAGGTCCTGGATAGCTGGTATCCTTCAGTGACGAATGCCACGACGGGCTTGCTTTCCAAGGGCATCAATAACACCAGCAGCTATGGGGATTATGCGTTTCTGCCGCGAGAGGGCGAGATCACGTATTTCAATGCCCTGTATGTTCTGGCCCTGAAAAATGCGGCAGAGATTGCCAACGTTCTCAATAAGACAGACGATGCCGCTCGATGGCGGCAGCGAGCCGAAACTGTGTCCCAAGCTATCAACGAGTATCTGTGGGATGCAAATGCAGGCGCCTACCTCGACTCGTCTACAGGCAGCGTTCGCCACGGACAAGACGGAAATGCAATTGCCGTTCTTGCCGGGGTAGCCAATTCATCTCAGGCGCAGTCTGCTCTCGACTATCTGGCAAACCATACCGCATTGCCCTACGGCAACGCCTTCATGGACAACGAGTCGCTGGTGTCGGGAGGCTCCACTCGAGTGTACGCGTTTATCTCGTACTTTGACATCCAAGCACATTTTCTCACGGGAGATGCGGACTCGGCGCTGGACGAAATCAGGCGGCTGTATGGCTGGATGGCGGAGCACGACCCCGGACTGACGTTCTGGGAAGGAATCGGTGCTAATGGCTCTGCGTACGAAGGCGCATACACATCGATGGCACACGGCTGGTCGACGGGGGTGCTGCCCGCATTGACGAACTACCTCTTGGGGATCCAGCCGACTGCTCCGGGGTACCAGCGGTTTTCCGTGCGGCCGTCTTTTCCTGCCGGCGTGACCTGGGCGCGAGGACAGCAGGCGACTCGGTTTGGGTCGTTGTATGTTGAGTGGACTGTCGATGGCGGCAAGATAACGATCAACGTCGACGTCCCTCAGGGGACTTTGGGAGACGTATCTATTCCACAGCAAAGCGATAGGCAGGCGGTGTATCTCGACGGCGACGAAGTCTGGGATGGTTCAAAGCCGTCTGCAGCAACGAGCAATGGCACGGTCAATGTGCAGCAGAACGACGGGTATATCACTCTCGTAGGGGTATCTCCGGGCAGACACTCGATTCTGTCAACATCTTAGACAAGACAATATAATAGTACAAATCTTTTTTTTTCTTTGCCTCTTTCTTTCCAGTCGCATGGAGTTGTCCATCTAGACATTCACTGTATTATTGTCGAACTCGATGCCTTTTAAACCCAGATTCGCGATATGCTGGACGAAAAGGAAGAAGTTTGGGTAGCTACATGGCCGTCCCAAGGTTCATGGCTACGGAACTAGTAGATAAGCTTCACGGGAGTGAAATCCGGAGACCTCGTAAAAATAGCAAGGCAGGAGCAGGAATACAGAAATCCGTAATAATGAATATTTGTAGGATGAATCCTGGTTTTCGGATGGCCGGAATATAATGCTGGGACTTTACCAAAAATAAGCTATTCAGTGGTGTTGTTAAATTAACAATTTAGGCGGCGTTCTGCGCAATAAACAATCCCTGCACTAGCCAGCGATCTGGCGCTTGGCAGTGAAAGTTATTTCGATAAGCACGTCAAGGGAGTCATGTTCTCTGCCAATCGTTGCAGCACCTGCCGGGCCCTGATTTCTTTGCGTCAGACACGAGGAGAATCCGCTACCTTCCCCACCGAGTGATTAACAGGTATTCTCCCATTCGATCTGCGATGTGACTGACAGCCAATTCCGGAGTCATGATGCGTTGACGCGCGGGACTGCGGGCCGAAGGATAATCAATTTCCTGGGCGCGTATACGTACAGTACAAGCATATGGGCATAGAAATGTGCCTACTGGGCATGGCAGAAGATCACTTATTATTAATAATAGAGTCTGAGCCCACCTGGCGCCGGCTAGATCCGGCCATGCCCATGACGCCGAATCGATAAGTTGGTCGGTGGAGAATGCGCTCTTATCGCATTCCTGCGGGTCGCCTGAGAGCAAGAATGAATGCACGACCTGCCGCTTCGTTCACTCACGGCGCTTGCTGCTGTGAATTCTTTTCTTTCTTCTGGTAGTCATCTGCAGTAGATGGGCTTTCTGTCTGCTGAGGGGTTTCATTTTTCTTCCTCCTTCCCCTTTCTCGTTGTTCTATTTCCTCTTCTTTCCCTGCCTTTCCATCTTGTTCTCATGACTTCTCGGTGCTGTCTCTCCTGATGCTGCTCCCCGTCCGCAGTCTGTATAGTCGGGGGCGTTGCTGGATTCTCCTCGTCGCTCCGTTCCTCAGCTTGGTGGTCCTGCACCTCCTGCTGAGATCCTACACTCGCGTCAATTCGACCCTGTTGAAAGACTTTCTGCCGGACGATTCCTCCACGGACAATGGCACTGCTGGCCATGGCTGTCGCCCGCTCCCCGGCATGGAAGATGTGCTGGTCGTTCTAAAGACTGGAGTCACCGAGGCGCTGGACAAGGTCCCCGTGCATCTGCAAACTACTCTCCGATGCGTGCCACACTATGTCGTCATCTCCGACTTTGAAGAGAAAGTCTCGGGCGTCTGGACCCGGGACGTGTTGCGCAATGTCACCCACGACGTCAAGCAGACCGTTCCGGAATTCGACATTTACAACCGGGTGCAAAAATCTGGACGGGGAGGGCTGAGTCAAGCAGATTTTGGAGACGACTACAACGGGCCGTTTGGGAGGATCAACAACCCGGGTTGGAGGCTCGACAAGTGGAAGTTCCTGCCCATGATCGACGTCGCTCTGGCGGTCCATCCCACCGCGAAATGGTACGTCTTCATGGAGGCAGATACGTACCTGATGTGGCCCAACTTGATCGCGTGGCTCTCGCAGTTGGACGCCAGTCGACCTCTGTACCTCGGCTGCCAGATGCAGATAGGTGAAGTTATCTTTGGGCATGGAGGGTCTGGTTTCGTCATCTCCAACCCTGCGATGCGGAAGGTGTCCAAGTACCGTGCCAGTCATATGAAAGAGCTGGACCAGTTGACGGCATCTCAATGGGCTGGCGATTGCGTGCTGGGCAAAGTGCTAGCTGATGTTGGCGTGCCGCTGACCTGGTCGTGGCCCATGCTGCAGGGTTCGCGGCCGTGGGATCTGGACCACTTCGGCGAGGGGTATAACAAGAAGACATGGTGCCATCCGGTCATTTCCTACCACCATATGACTCCAGCAGATATCGAGGAACTGTGGCGATTCGATCAAGAGTGGTTTCAAATGGTATATACCACCACTCCCGACGAACCTGGGTTTCAGCATACTAATGCATTTCTTCTTTTCCTCTAGGACAAACCGAAGACCAAAATCCTCCTTCACAACGACGTCTTCCGCGAGCTGATCTTACCCAATATTCTCACCCCGCGTGCTGACTGGGACAACCTATCGGAGGATCCAGCAACAGCGACTGTCGAGGGCGGCAGTGACAGCAACAGTAACCACCTAAGTTCATTCGACGATTGCGAGAAGCAATGCCACAACGACGCAAAATGCCTGCAATATGCTTTCCATTCGGACGGGAGATGCTTGACCTCGAAGGTCGTCAAGAGGGGCGTGCGTGTGAGCAAGAACGCTTCGTCTTCGACTTCGACCGTGCGATCAGGCTGGATGACGGATCGGATCTTGCCCCTGGCAGAGAAACTCGATGCTGCATGCTCCAAGCCAGACTGGGTGTTTCCATGAAATAATACCTATTGCGTCGTCGCTTCGACTGTCGCACTCTTCTTCTAAGTCTGTACGGAACAAGAAACGTCCAGTGTACAGGGAGAGAAGGAAAGGGATATACATACTCTTCCTCCTTTTCTTTCTTTCTTTCTTCCTTTTCTTTATTATTTCAATTATGTACGGCGTTACGGAGTTTGTTGTTTGTTGTATGGTGTATGGGTATGCATGTTCACAGGATCTGGTTCTGAATTTCCTTTTTTTTTCTTTTTTTTTTTCACACGACGATCAATAGATCGATTGCATTCAGCTTAAGCATCCCATAGCATGGCATATCAAGCATAGCATAGCATCACTCACGAGTGAACGAAATGAAATGATATGATATGAAATAAAGTCCTGTACGGTATAGTATAAATCCAAGTTCTGTCTGTCCGTCTGTCTGCCCGTCGGTGTATATCTATTCTGACTGATATCAATGTAATTGACTCGTATTGTTAAAAAAAAACAAACGAAACAAATTCTCTGACTTATGTTCATGCACATACCTGCGTGATAATGACGATGAAAATGATCTACCTCAAAAGTAGTCAAGGAAAGAATATAAAACAAATATAAATAAGCTGCACGTACTGTAGGTAGGTAACTGTAATCCTAGGTTTACGTAAACAGGTTGCTTTCTTCGATTTCATTTGAAGGAACGACGGACAAAAATTAAAAAAAAAAGTATACCTTACCTACCTACCTACCTAATCGTTAATTTACATATAATATGAGGATAGGATGCAGTTTTCGAATCCATGATCCATGATGATTTAATGAATGATGGACAAGACGATATCTGATGCAAATACTATTTATTTCTTTTTTTTTTTCGCTCGTGTACAATGGACAAAGAACGACTACTCCAAGCTGGAAGCCTAAAGAACGATCAATTAATTAATTCATTAATTAACTAATTAATCAATTAATTAAGAGGCACGAAGCACGATCCAACAATTGTTAACGTAATGTACATATACTGTACAGCACACATACAGTACATACATGACATGAACGAGAGATACTGTACTGTACTGTACCGGTTTCATCTTGTCTGGTCGTCTTGATTATATACCATTATGATTGCCATTATCGCCATTATCGTCTTCCACACGTGTCGACATTACCGTCCATGTCGTGATTTACAGGAAGTAGGCCACAGCAGCAGCCATGGCGGCAACACCGCCCATGTTGCTCACGACGTTGGAAGCAGCACCAGTGAAGACTGGCGGGGTGGCAGTGGCGCTGCGGCTGCCGCTAGGAACGGTCGAGTTGGACGAACCAGTCGCCGAAGGAGAAGTCGCCGGGGTGCTCGCGGGGACGGACGACGACGAGGCGGCAGGGGTCGAAGAAGCGGCCGGAGTCGAGCCAGTCGCCGACGCAGAGGTCGAAGAAGTAGAGCTATCCCCAGCCGCGGTGGTAGTGATGCTGCCAGAGCCCGCTGCGGCGGTGGTCGTGGTCGAACCACTGCCCACAGGCGGCGGCACAGAGATGGGGTGGCCAGCAGCAGAGCACTCCGAGACGACGACAGAGGAGACGACTATCACAGAATGAGCATGACATGACACGAAATGAAGAGAGGAGAGGGTGAGGGAACTCACCAGACTGGTCGGCCTCAGAGCAAGCCTTTTGCACGCAAGGAGTGACCTCGCTGACGAGACCCGGCTTCTGGCAGTGGCAAGCAAAGTCGGTCAGGCCAGAGCATCCGTCGCTCTCGATAGCAGTCACGAGACAGTTGAGCTGATCATTGCTTGTTAGAAGCAACATTCTGAATATATAATTGACGATGATCTCTTACCGAGCACGAAGGGAGGTTAGGGAATTGGGCGTTGGCAAGGCCCGCCGCAACGAGGGCAATGAGAGCGTGAGAGAACTGCATCTTGATCGCTTATGTTTGGAGAGAGAAAGCTGGAGATGGATGATGCGCGTATGAAGATGCTCTTTGCTCCTTGGGCAAGTCTGCAGAATCGACCAGATAAACGAGTGATGGCTGTCGAATGAAGAAAAAAGTCGGCCGGAGAGTTGCAGAGACCCCTTTATAAGTCTCAGACGGACCCCGGGGGGTATACTCGATCTCCTTTTAGCAGACCTTCCGGAACCATCACCCAGGCCGCTACTCCGTACGTAGGTAACAAAGCATGACCGGGTCGGTTCGTCCCTGGAAGATCATTGGATATGTTCAAGCCAGGGTCGAAATCCAGGATCCAATTGAGCGGATGATCGATTAGTGTCACATGCACTACGGCTCTGCCCCGGGGATCCGCATGAATATACTCCGTACAACCGCGCGTGGAGATTGCAACGCGGCGCTCAGGGAGCCAACTTGATGACAAACCACACCCCACAAGCCTTCCAGAAGCAATTAGTAATAGAATAATAGTTAAAAGATGCTACAGACCTGATTGAGAGTGCATATTGCGAACTGCCATCCACAGCAGGCTTTTCAGATCTCGGAGTAAAACGGCAAAGATGCGGTGGCAGGGTTCGACAGGCGCAACAGCAATTATTGGACGTGGAGAGAGGGGTCGCCGCACCATGCAGGCCGAATGCTGGAGGAGGCACCTCATTAGATCCATTAGGGCTTGGCTGATCCGGGGTAATTAGCGCTCAGGCTCAGCCTTGGATGAGACTAGCTTTCGGCCGGTGCGACGCTAATCCCACGCAGCAGGTCACACTCAATAATGCAATACTGCTGCGCGCGCGAAGACGACTTCGAAACTAGCCAGATCCTGCAATTTGCCAAGCTCGACAGCCTTCAGCTCAAAGTTTGTCTGCTTTCCTATTATTATGTGCACTCGTGTGTGTCAAGAATTATTGCATACGGACTCGTGCAGCGGACTGCAAGCCACTGCGGTTGACCCACTTTAATGCATCCAATCGCGGCTGCGGGGAGCTACTCCGTACATGTACCGAGGTGGCAGAGGTTGGCAGAGGTTGTACAGAGGACTCCGTATACACGGTTGCAACATCGCAATTTCCTGTCAGATTGGCTAGTCGAGCCATTTTTCGAAGCCGGTTGATAGACGGTCCCAAAAAGAGCGCGATCAAAGTTTGTACCTGCATTGAGTAACCCATCTGTGAATATAATCAGTTATACTCACACAAAGACCGTAGGACGTGTGAGTCGTGACAGTTCTGGGTGTTTCTGGTGGGTTGGAAATTTGCGAAAAACAGCAGATTTTCCCTCCATCGAAGAGATCAGATGAGTTGCGGAGTCTCTGTCTGATAGGGCATGGAGTCCGTACGGAAGCCTAATCCTTAGCCTCTGAAGCTTTTTTTCTTCTAAGAAAAAAAATCGTCCAGCGGAGATTCGACTCAGGTGGGTATAGTGCCGAGTCTAGTCGCAAAGGACCCAGGTTGAAGATTTGAATAATTGCAGCTCCTGGTGCTGCCGTTGCCGCAAAAGTTAGACAATAGCAACGGCGAGGAGAAAACCAGACAGAGATTCCGTGGAGTAATGCCAGCAAGGTAGCAGTGTCTTCAAACCGTCCAAAAATTGGGTAATAATGTCCCATGATGCCTCTTTCTTTGCATAGAAAGATCTAGCAGAACGGTAAATACCGCTTCTCTCGATTCTCGATTCTCGCCTCCATATTCCTGCAGAGAAATGGCTAGTTAAGGGGCTGAATATGTCCTCGCCGATTGGACTATCAAGGATTCGTGGCTGGCTTCCGGGTAATAAGATGAGAGATTGGCGATAGGCCAGGTGTTGGTCGTTATGCACCGATGTCACGCTCTCCAGGGGCTATTTTCCTTAGGACTTTAGCCCGCCCCGCACTGCCATTTCAACAATCCGGGGAGGCTAGCTCCTGTAAAGTGGCAAAGGATCGATTTCAGCCTGTGTCTATGGTATTCTAGACGCTCGAGGGAAAGGAGACCTATAGCCTAACGTATCTGTTCTTTCCATAATTTTGCTGTCGTGGCTCACGGGTCATTCCTTGTGGACAATCGGAGTCTATCACATGCGCTCCTGTGTGTGGCGCCGTGGACTCAAAAGAGTAAATGAACCTCGGTTTCTAGGACGATGCTGTTTTCCAATCGACATTTCTATTTTCGGGTCGTATCCTTGGTTGGAGCCACACGAACTGTCGGAATCGCCGTGTCGTTGGAATGCAGCCAGTTCCCAGAAAAACTCTCGCCGTGCGATGGAGGGAAAAGGAGAAGGGGAGCGGAAGTGGCAGTTGGAAGTCTGACTCGTGATGTCGTTGCTGACATGCATCTTGTAGAAAAAAACTAGCAGAAAGGAAGGAGGATGAAATCTGGGATGAGCTGAGGTTGAAATAGAAGATATGGCCACTCCTAATTTGGATATACACGTGCTATCATCAATCTCGTCATCCATCTGGGGAGTGATGTTATCGCCCTAACCTTGTCAGTGCAACTAGGTACTCGCGGATCATCAGAAATATATTGTTATCTTTCTTGACTTTACTCCGTACTCGTGCGCGCTATCAGCCTTATCATGCCGTATTTTAACTGAACTTGAATGATCAACACAACTAGGAAGTAATAGCGCTGATCTGGAGTCCGAGCTCCACTGATTTACTGAATTACAGCAATCTTATCGCTAGATCCGCGACCATAGAGCACCAAATCCTTCAGGCTAGCAAAAGGAACTAGTTATCTTTCTTTCACAAAGCTGATCAGACTGAATGTTTTATATGACTGAGAAATGATCAAAATAGCAAAGCAGGCTGCCGTTGCACAACATGCATACATTACGCACATAATTATACATTCAACGTCCGCACAACCACAACCCAGGGGTCAGCTATAACCGCATATCATTCTATAAATGAATGTCACCACACAATCCATGGGTATGCCCATAATGTACAAAGCCCAAACGCCGAATAACGCCATCCTGTGTCATCGAAATTCACATATCCCACCCTCGGCAGGCCACCATGTCATTGGCCTAGCATAAGATGCTTGAACAGAGTAATTAGTTGATTCTGCCGTTGTCGCTTATACGCAGCTTTCGTCTGTATCGGTGTTCATATCTCGTCACGACATAAGCTCGTCAACATAAGCCCGCGGTTTCGTGACACCGTTCTGATCTCGGAGAAGCACAGCCAAGACTTCAATGGGAGGGTTCAGGTTGAGCATATGAGCACGTCTCCACCGCTTTAGTCTTGAAATTCCGATGCAAGGCTGTTCGTCAAGGATGTCAGTATCACTCTCCCACAGATCACAGGCTTCTAAGGAGTGGTATGGTGGGAGAAGGGAGGGTAGGGCAAAGGGTCAACGCACCCCGTATTGGCTGGAGAGGTCGAAGTGTCGCAGTATCTTTTCATTCAGGTCAAGATTCTCCTGATGGACTGTTGTCCGAATTAGCTTCAGATTTGATGAGATTGCGACTGAGTTAACTAACCACCAGGTGCCTTCCTCTTCTGCTCTTCCGCTCTCCAGTACTTTTGCAGATCGGCATCAGTAATCTGCAATGCTCTTTTGTCTTCTTCGGTCAGAGGCTGCTCGAGTTCTGACTTTGCTTGCTCTCTCACGACAACCTCAGCGATGTGCGGTTGGGAAGTTTCTGACGGCGGGGCTACTGAGGTCTGAGCATCCACCGAAGTGTCAGGCGAGGTCTCCGAAACAGATTTATCAATGACATAGTCCACATCCTTGGCTTTCTTTGCGGAAACCGGCGTCGCTGAAGGCTTGGTGACTCTGGATTTCGATCCAAAGGAGAGCGTTGATTGATGGGTTCGAGCGGTGGCACTCTGGCCCGTTCGGCGACGCGGCGGCATGGCTGGAGAAGTCGAAAAGAAGGGAAGTGAGCAATAGCTATAATAGAAGACAGGAATCTCTGCGTTTTCGCTCTGATATCTGAAGAGGAGAGAGCTGGGTGCGGACAGATGGTGGGTTGCCAAATGGTGGAGAGGCCGAGATGGCACTCGTTGCACATGGCAACCGGAGCTCCCACGGAAGCTGCAGGCTTGGCACAAACGCGCGGAAGTCGCGTCCAGCCGCGAGATTAATAATACTACCTTATCAGGCAAGTGCGACCATCTGAACTGACTGGCCCAGACATTCAAAACTAGGCAAGCACGGCACTTGTATTCCATTGCTTTCTCAATTTACAGAAACAGTTACGATTCTTCACTGGCCCGGTTCAACTAATGCTTCGACATAGGGTGCCCCGCTGCCTTCAATGCATTTGACACCACCTCCACCATCTCCAGCACTTTCTCCTCCTCGAGCCGCTTACCCACCAATTGCAATGACACAGGTGCCCCATCATAGAACTCGGGATCGTACTCGCTTTGGATCACCTTATCTAGCTCGCTGAGAGGCTGCCATTCTGCTCCGCGTTTAACATCGATTGATTGCGACGCATATGTCACCGGGAACGTGCATGCTGAATAGTCTGATCTGATGTCAGCCCATGCTCAGAAAGACATTCAGGTGAATTTCACGGAGTCCTACCGAGCAAGTTCCAGACCACGGTGTAAGAGATATACAGCCCTCTCTCTGCAAATCCGAGTCGATTCGCTGCCAGGGGCGCGACTGGGCTGATTATACCGTCCATCACTAGCTCTCCGTTCTTCTGCGTAGCCGTCCACCGATCGAGATAATCTCTCTGAAGCTGATTCCTATTTATAATCATCTGTCGCAGCTTTGCTGGATTGAATTTGGTTGGATCTCCCCCGAATTGACGCTCGATGGCCTTGAAGACTGGCTCGTCGTACTCCGTGAGCTGTGGAATAATGGCATCACTACCCAGTTCCGCGAAAGCCTCCGTTGCCGCATCAACTATTGCAGGATGGTCGACTGGAGCCCTATATGTGAAAGAAAACCAATGAATCTCGCAATTTTAGAACGGGAATATCAGTCATCACTTACCAATCAAACACTTCGTGGCCCGCGTCCGTCAGAACCTTCCTCACAATTTCCAATGCACGTTCAACAGGAGGATGAGGGGTCACCCTCCCATCATGGCGGAGAAGACCCAGTTTGAGTTTTCTACCTGGCGGCTGGATCACATTCCTTCTCCACGGGATCGGTACGATCTTCGGATCGAGATTCCAGGGCGCTGCTTGTTCCGAGCAGACGGCCTCGCAGAATAATCTCACCGACTGCAGAGATCTCGACATGGGCCCGCAGACAGAATATATAAAGTCCTGACCGGGGATACCTGGCTGGCCTCCCGCAGTGGAAAAGCGCCCGAAGGACGGTTTCAGACCGTAGAGATGACAGAATGCGCTGGGAATGCGAATACTTCCACCAATATCCGTTCCTACTCCGAGGGGGGAAGCCTTGATTGCAATGAGCGCGCCTTCTCCACCTGAGGAGCCTCCGGGGCTGAGGCCTTTGTGAATTGGGTTTCTGGTCTCTCCCCAGATGTTATTATTCGTTTCATTCATCATCATGGCGGTCGGAACATTTGTCTTGACGTAGAAAACTGCTCCCAGATCCCGTAACATGGTCACCAGGAGGGCATCTTTCTCTGTCGGCTCGTTCGCATACACTGCCAGTCCAATGGATGCCGGGTGCGGAGCGGTGATGAAGTTATCCTTGAGAGATAAGGGCAAACCATGGAGCGGACCAACCACGGTTCCATTCTTCTCGAGATAATCATCCAGATATTTGGCCCTCTCTAGTCCTTCGGCAAAGAGCACCTCGGTAACACAATTCGTCTTGGAAAGTGGAAATATTAGCGATGTCGTTTCTGTTTAATCCATCTGCTTCTTACCAATTTCTGTGCAACAGCTGCTGCTTTGCAAAAGGCCTTCGTTGCAGCCACCGAGGTCAGTTTTCTATCTTTGATTCTTTGAAGAATTTCCACCGCATCCAAATCGAGGATTTCGAGTTCTTCTTTCGTGAAGAGGCCTGATTCCTTTGGGTAGGATCTCAGATCCTTTGGCAGGTTTTCTTCGTTTATTTCAGGGAGGGCATAAGCAGTCGTCAACAAATCGTCACGGCGCTTGCGTGCAATGGCTGAGATTTCCTTATATTTGGGAGTCATCTTGTGGTTATTGGTCTGTTAATACTTATACAGTACATATATTGTCTCGGTGAGAGTGGTGGTAAGATGAGATCAACGCCTCTCCACATTCCACTTGCAAGGACTCCTACAATGACCACGGGCAGGCTTATATCGTCCTCCATCAATGGATGATGGACGGAAATTGTCCGATTCTGTGGAGAAGCCACTCCTCCTGGGTATTATCTTATCTACACTTCAACCCCACTCTCCATGAGGGGTTGGTTAATCGATTACCTTCCTAGGCAGTCGATACCGATTCTCTGCCGAGCTAACTACCTAGGCATAGTTGAACGAACCTGATGAACCGTTGATTGGGCCAAACAGAAATACCTGAATGTGGAAGCTATCTAGTTAGGAAGGCCAAGAATTAATGCACCGGCCCCGGTTACGATAGTGTTCGTATTCGGCGTTTCCATCGTAGTCTAAGATGTTTTTTCTATATTGGGTACCTAGGTGCTGATTAGAAGTTATGATTTCATATAACTACAACTGAATTGATTAAAAACCAGCGACAGTCTCCTAAAAATAAATAAATGAAAAAAAAAAACTTTCTTGCTTGACATGGAGGTCATAAATGATTGCGGTCCAAACCAGACCAACTTTCTCTTTATTAATACTAGAAACCAGAGAGAATCGAATAACTGGCTCTGGTGAAGCCTTCGCTTTGTCGTTCAAGTTAGTTTATTACACAACTACCGCGCAGATCGCTGATAGGGAGGCGTGTGGACTACCTAGGTCGGCAATATGAATCCTTGCCAGCCAGCTGTACAGGCAGATAAGAGGCAAGTCATTAAGAACAGTATTGTAATCAACACTCGCTCAAGTTCCACAAAGATTGGTGTTATTTCATGGAACTACAGATAAATTAGAGTAGCGTTTGGCGACTTCTCTCGGAATATATATGATACATGGATTGCAATGGTGGGAGGTGCAATAGTACTTTTATATAAAATAAATTCTTGCCGTCAGAGGCTCTGGCATGGGCTGATGCATCTTTATAAACAACAACCCCGCCGGTGTAATTTTGGAGCCACTTTGAAGCTGTTTCTTTCGCTACATACATCTAAAGATACAATCATCAAAGAAACGAGTATTGGCTCTTTCAATGGATTACGTAGTGCTCGATGTATACCATGCACCATATTTATGTGACAATGATACTACCAAGTCCCAGTGCAAGTCAGCTCTTTTTCAAAATGTTATCTTCATCTTCTCTTTTTACCTTCCACTATCTTTAAATCTTTTGGTCTTGGAGGACTACTGTAGTTTCCTCGAATTCCACGGCATATACTTCGCTTTTATTTCTACAGACTCAAAATCGGATATTCCATATTATCATCATTATAGATCCCAAATGCGACGAAATATGCTACCCATTAGACAAGGAATTGGGAGAAGTCAACTTGCAGAATGTTGACACTTATTGAGCATTGACGATGTACTCCGTATAGTTGCTGCCCCACCGATCTTCCGTAGTTGCGGATCCACCTCCAAGTCATTTAGCTACTCCAGCTATGTAGCAGCATGACCTCACAGCTCCCGTGCCCATTCCGAGATTTTATTTCTAAATTTCTTCTTTGGACCCTCCAAAATGAACAATCGACCCGTTGAGCAGGCTCTGGCTACACTACTTCCCTCACACGCCAATGAACTCCCTCCGGAACTGCTCAGCTTGGCGCAATCTCTCGTCGCGCAATCCCGGAGCTACTCGGCCACCCTGAAGCCCGAGGAGGAGATTGCAAGGCCGTACGCTTGTGCAGAGATTGCCTGTAAACGGTCTGTCAGAAAGCAACTTCGTCTAAGAGACTGCTATTCTAATTGGATTGCTGACACGACTGGCATAGTCTGAAGCGGGCTCTCAATCTCCCTCCCCTCCTCGGCCACCCGCCCTGTCCGCCGCGTGTGTACAAGAAACTCTATGCGTTTCTCGAGAAATCGCTCTCGAGTAGTACCGTCTCTACCAGACATTCTGCGCCTGGCTCTGCTTCCGGTACCCCGACGCGGCCTTCCTCGACCACAACAACTCCTACAAAGGGCTCCGCACCCGTGCGCTCACCGTCAAAGACCGCAACGCCACGGACGCTTCAGAACACGCCTACCAAGTCGACACCACTCAAGAGGACGGCTCTCGATGGGCCAAACACTCCTTCCTCATTGTCCAAAAAGACGTCCGTCAAAAACACGGGCCTCAATGGCTCGGAATCGACGACGATCAAAGACGCTCCCGCGTGGGTGATGCCCTGCATCCGGACCGTTTGCAAGACGCTATCCACGCCCGCACCGCGCATGAGCCTGTGGTCGCGACCTCCCATCTCGAGAACGCTGCCTCCCCATATCTTCGCTGGTGTCTCGTCGATATTGCATTTTATTTCTGTCGTACCTTACAGTGCACTAGACAAAGAGGCTTCAGAATTCCTGGACCCTCTCCGGTCAGAGGCGGGCGAGGACAGTGAAGACTACAAGGATTTGGTCTACGCTTTGATTGTAGCCGTCTACTTCATCGTCCTGGCGAGACGGCGCAGTCCGAATCCCGCGTCGCAGAGGGCCACTTCTCCGTCCGCAACGGACGCGAAGAAGATGGACAAAAAGACCTTTTCAGAGATGCGTCAAACCGCCTTGTCGAGTCTAGGGCTATCACCGGCCGAGAAACGGCATGGAGAGGATGTGGACGCATGGATCGCTCTGATCATGAAGCAGGGATGGGCCAAGGGGCAAGAGTGGTTTGAGAACGTCCCGACGGCGGGGGAGAACGACGGCGACGACGACGAGATTTCCGACCACGCAGACGACTACGACGAAGACGCCGGTCCCGTCGGCTCAAAGCGGCGACGCAAGTCGAATCACACGCTGCTGTTAATGCAGTCCGATCCGTCCTCTCAAGAGGGTCTTCTCCTCCCGGGCCTAGGCACCATGATGCAAGACCGGGTGGATTGGCTGAGCGAGGAGCGACGAGAGGATTACCTCGAGTGGAAGACGGAGATACTAAAGCGGATCGAAGAGATGGAACGAGCTGGTCGTCAGACAGCAAAAGGGAGGAGAGAAAAGGTCGCTGGTTGAGCAGGAATTTCACTTTGTCCTTTTTTTTGAACTGTTCTTTTGAGCTTGTTATTTCTTTTTTCCCCCCGCCTTCAGGTCTCTGGTAGTATGTATACCAAAGACTCATCATGTATGATAGATACCCCAGTAAGAGAGAATCATATATAGAACAGTCCAGTCTCGTTGGAAGCCCCCTCCCAGAAAAGAAGATCGATTAAATCCATACCTTCTTACCTATCTAATGAGAGAACAGATTAAATCAGACTAGGCCTGATTCAACTTGGCATGAAAAATAGAAGACAAATTAAATGAAAGCAGGCAATCAGACAGACAAACAGGTAGACAGACAGACAGTCTATGTATGGAAGGAAGCAAGTATGTATGTATGTATGTCTGTATGTACCGTACGTTGTCATGCATGATCATACAGGCACCATAAACGAAGTATATGAAGTTCTATTCTATTCTCTTCTTTTCTTCATTCCTTTTGATTGGATTGGATTGGGTTGGTTGTTGTTAATACCATATACTCCTCGTCCGATGATGAGGGATGGTCTCACGCCCCTCGCGTTCCATCTCTTTGACCGTGTCATAGAGGAAGAAGTCGATCAGGATAGCGTTGACTCCGAAGTCGAGAGCAGGCTTGGAATCGACCAGGTCGGAGTCGGGAGATTCTTCTGTGGTCATGTCGTCATCTTCGTCGTCGTGGACCTGCTTCGCTGGCGTATCGCGCTTGCGCGATTCCGGATGGCAGCGTTCGATCTCTTGCCGGATGAGTTCGACACACCAGATACTGACTCCTCGGATCTCAATCTCCCATGTCGATCCGCTTTCGATGGGCTGCAGTCGTCGGATGTGGCTCTCTAGCGGTGGCGAGTAGAGCAAGCAGCCGAGTTGGTGGAGCATCTGGGGAATGCGGTAGTCTTTTTATACGTGGGAAATATATCAGTCGAATTGCAACAGTTCTAGCCGAGGGTAACAGAATACGTACCGGCAAACATGGTGATTTTGTCGATATCGTGAAATTTGCCGTAGCTTTGACCTTCAAAGCAGGCCCAGAGGTCGGCGACCAGGATCTGCGCCCGCTTGTAGAACCGGACTCTACGCCCGTCAAAGGACGCCTCGTCTCGGAAGCAGGGAAAGTTCTCTGCGAGCAGGTTCACCAGTGCCGCTGCCGACTGGTTGGCGTCATAAATGCAATTGATAAAGCTGCCGTCAAATTTCTACGTATCGTCCGGGTAAAAATGTTAGAACAGAACTATTGAATCCATGTCGACGCGTACGTCAGCCCACCTCGTCTAACACTCTGCCTGCTTCCCGCAGGCATTGCACTCGTTCCTCAAACAGAGGGATCTGCTCATCCGTGGCAGAGCGGAAGACATAGCGGAGCACATCTTCTGTGCATTCATCCTCGTTCAGCCAGAAGTTGGGGTTCGTGATAGGGATCTCTGCGAGTGTTAGCTTCAACCTCTTCTCCACGAGAATGAACCGGCACAAATTCTATAGCAGCCAGAACTCTAATTCAGGAAAGTCGAATAGACAGAACCAGAAGATTGAGAAATCCTACCTTCATCCAGCGCTCGCTGCAGCGCAGCGACCAGGCTCCAGTACCCGGTCCACCGCTTGCCGCGATATTCGACCGCAAATCGCTTTGATTCATCCGACACGTCAGACCAGAAGCTGAAGTTCAGCAGATCCATGGTGAAGATGAAATCCACAGTGCCCTCGTCCTTGGACTTGGGATGCAGCTCATGCTCCGACCACGTCTTCGTAGAGTACCCTTTCTCCCGCATCTGGCGCCAGATCTTCTCCGCCGCCTCTCTGGTGCTGGATGGGTCCAGCGCGACATCGACGGCATTGTCGAATATGTAGCGTGAACTCTCCAAGACTTTGGTTTCTGCAGGTGGTGCAACTGCAGGTCCACCACCTAATCCCATGGACTTGCGGAGCAGTTCCACCAGTTCTGGGTCCGCCTCGTCGTCCGACATTGCGGTCCTTCGCCTTTCTTTCCCTTCTACCTAGTCTGCAGGCAAGACATACAGGGAAATATTCACCAGAAAACCTTCAAAAATCGGGTTGTCTTAGATATGCGACAAAGAAAAAGTGTATGTAGCACCTGGTGAACGGAGTGGTACGTGAGTGGGAACACGTACGACACTCCTGTTGACTGTCTGGCAGGAAGCTTCTAGTCCATGAAGTCTATAAACACACCCTTCTTTTGTAGCAGGTTCAAACAATACAAAAAAAGAAAGGAGAAGAAAAGAAGTCTAGTATGAAACAGGCAGACGTTGCTTGGCTGTCAATGTCCTTATCGTGTACAAGTACGCCGTTCTTTGTTCGAATGAGGATTTGAATCTGGGTTACATAAGCAGGAATCTGCATGCTGATTCGCTCCTTCCGAACGCCCCTGCGGCAGACATCATGATGGACGAACTCAACGCCGTTATGGCTGCTCAGGACAGGCACGAACGACCCGGAAAATCGTTCCAGGGACATCTCTTAATGCTGACTCGCTGGCGCCTCTATTCGAGAATGCTGAAGAGTTGCAGCAGCCTGGACAGGCATGCAATGCCTCCATATGGCAGGCTACAGTGCTGCATTCTCAGCAAGGAGAGGGGAAGCCAGAACTAAATAAATATCTACCGGTCCAGCAGCCTGCAGATCTCCTGAGTCAATGCCAGCCAAAGCACCCATGGTCGTCTGGTCATTGGTGGTGGGTTGAAGACAGATGGGTCACAACGGGCTTCAGCTACACGTACTAGCCCACTGGAGATTGCGGCTGCAGTTGGCCGTCAGATCTTGCATGGAAGCATTTTAAAAACAGCCAGCTAGTAGATTAATTTGGCGAAGGTCCTTTATCTCAGGAATAAATTCAGCCGTAGCCTTGTAGCCTGGAGCTGGAGCCTGGTCTGGGCTAACTCAGCGCGAGCTGCATGTACAGTACGTCAGACACCCTGCGAGTCTGGCCCGCTTCGGCATCTCTCGCTGCGCGGTCCGGCCTCATTAGGAACTCACCAACCCTCTGCGGCCACCCTGCACCTGTCCCAATCGGGCTTTGACGTCTTCTCTCCTCCCCTCTCATTTTCAGTCCTGCAATCTAGCCTCCCTGACTCCTTCCCTCCGTCATCTCTATGTCGCCTTGACATCCGATTCCACCTCGTCCAGAGTGTTGTTTGTTCGATCCGGGCGCGATCATGGCGGCGCGAGATGCCTATCTGAAGCGCTCCTTGGGCACCCTGTCCAAGCGCATTCGTGAGGTAAGCAGCTTCCAAATCTTCAATCGCAGCCTCGGGCAAGACACGCGACCTGCATGACGAGGTACTGATCGATCTCCTTTTCTTCAGTCCCGCGTCCTGCTGGTGGGTGCCGGAGGGATCGGCTGCGAGCTTCTCAAGAACCTCCTGCTCACCGGTTTCGGCGAAATCCACATTATCGACCTTGACACAATCGACCTGAGCAACCTGAACCGCCAATTCCTCTTTCGCCAGGAGCACATCAAGAAATCGAAGGCATTGGTACGTCGATCCCCCTCCTCTCCATCCTCCGGTCATCCGGTCGATCGATCATGCGCCGCACCCGGATAAGGCTGACACGAATCTCCGTCCATCCAGGTAGCGAAGGAGGTCGCCGGTAAATTCCAGCCCAATGCGAAACTGGAAGCCTATCACGCCAACATCAAGGACAGCCAGTTTACCGTGGACTGGTTCGCCAAGTTCGATATCGTTTTTAACGCCTTAGACAATCTCGACGCCCGCCGCCATGTCAACCGAATGTGTCTGGCAGCGAACGTGCCTCTAGTGGAGAGCGGCACTACCGGCTTTAATGGACAAGTCCAGGTTATCAAGAAAGTGAGAATTCACCGATGCGCCATTTCCATTGGAGGTCAGGGTGCAGTGGAAAGCTTACGAAAATACCCAGGGCCAAACTGAGTGCTACGATTGCAATCCGAAAGAGGTTCCCAAGTCCTTTCCCGTCTGTACTATACGGAGCACGCCCAGCCAACCCATCCACTGCATCGTCTGGGCTAAAAGCTACCTTTTCCCGTGAGTTCCTCATAGGCTTGACGCTCTTCGCGCCTTGACTGCTAACCGTGTCCAGCGAGCTGTTTGGAACGAGCGAGACTGATGCCGAAGCGGATGGTCTCGACCATTCAGAAGATGCAGAAAATGGTAGATGAAGATTGTCCCATCCCCAGAGTTCTGCCCCCGGAACTTGTCAAGCTAACACTGGAGCAGCGGAGGAGATTGAGAATCTCCGTCGTGAAGCACAGGCCCTCAAAGCAATTCGAGCGTCGATGGGCTCCGATGACTTTGCCGAGAAAGTGTTTACAAAGGTATTCAAGGAAGACATAGAACGGCTACGTGGCATGGAAGACATGTGGAAAACACGTAAGCCACCAGAGCCTCTGGATTACGGCACGCTGCAAGAAAAGGCCAGCGCCATCGATCCGACCGTCTCCCAAAACGATCAGAAGATTTGGACCTTGGAAGAAGATTTTGTCGTCTTCAAGGACAGGTCAGATACTCGAATGCCTTATGAGGAGTGTGTGGCTGACGCAAACTAGTCTGGATCGGTTAAGCAAGAGACTCAAGTCGCTCCAGGAAAGCAATACGGGCGAGGTCGAACCAATCCTGACCTTTGACAAGGATGATGTCGATACGCTAGACTTCGTCGCCGCCAGCGCGAATCTGCGATCGACTATCTTTGGAATCGAGCCCAAGTCGAAATTTGACATCAAGCGTACGTGCACAGCTATGCCATTATAAAACCAGACCCGTTTACCGACGAGGACTCTTAACTGACCCCTTTTACAGAGATGGCTGGGAACATTATTCCTGCGATTGCGACGACCAACGCCATGACGGCAGGTCTCTGTGTCCTACAAGCTTTCAAAGTTCTAAAGGATGATTACAGCCGTGCTAAAATGGTAACTTGATTTTCTCATGATTATGAAAGTCCTAAAGGCACTTGTTCTAACGCTTATACTTGGTTTCAAGGTCTTCCTCGAGCGATCTGGTGTTCGCGCTATCAATTCCGACACCTTGAAGCCTCCTAATCCAAATTGCCCTGTTTGCTCGGTCGCCCTAGGCAGGATTTTCGTGGACTTGGAGCACGCAACCTTGAATGACTTGATTGAGGACATACTCCGCCAGCAGCTAGGATACGGTGACGAGTTCTCTGTCAGCACCGATGCTGGCACGATTTACGACCCCGACCTTGACGACAACCTTCCTAAGAAGCTCACAGATCTGGGTCTCAAGGCCGAAAGCCTGATCAGGGTGATAGATGAAGAGGATGAAGAGCCTCGGGTAAACTTGGAGTTGCTTGTTTCTGAACGGTAGGAATCCTTTCTCATCCATTTGTCGTAGAGTGTACTGACTATTATTCTGCAGAGCGAAAGCTACCCCGGAGGATAAGCCTATTTCCCTCGAGAAGCAAATCGATATCCCGAAGAAGCCGAAACAAGAACCTGCCGCCGAGGAGCAGGTCAACGGAGCGGCGCTCAATGGCACCACAGGTAAACGAAAACGCGGCGCCGAAGAAGCTGGGCTCGAAGAGATTCAGCCCGCCAAGCGATTCGCGAAGGCGGAAGCCAACGGGGACGGAGAACATCCAATTGTCCTTGACGAGACCGAAAGCGGCGCAATTCTGATTGATGATTGAATGAGGATATCACATCCTGTGTTCTCTATTTTCGCTTCTTGATGTTGTTTGGGCATAGCATTTTGAGATGATCTTCCCTCTCCACCGACTTTCTGTTCTGGTTTCAACACCTTTTTCCCCCTCTTCAACTGTAACATATACACATCCAAAAGAATGTCTTTTTTTTTCGGAGTTTTTTGGGAGGCGGAGTGGAGTTGGGAAAACTTTGTTTCTGGTCTGCATGGAGAACGGATGGTCTGGTCTATACGGTGGTTGTTCGCTGGCTGCAAGGTTGGTTGATTGGCTGAATCAGGTCGGGCGGGTAGTAAGGGATGGAACACGCACGTGAAAGAGCTGATTGATAAATAGAAGACGTCGTCAGGTCAGAGGCCCAGTGCTAGAGACCGACCTCAAGGACAAGCGCAGAATGGTTCTTGTTTCATCTGTCTGTCTCCAATAAATAGAGAAATAGTTATCCGTTCTCGTCCACAAGAGGGATTTTTGAAAAATTTGTTCTTATCTTCGTGGTTGTGATAGATTCGAAGAGGATGTGCCTTCACACTGCGCTTAGCCCACCGTCGAGATTGAGCACGCAGTTGTTGGCGTATTCATTGCTGGCTAGGAAAACGGCGGCATCGGCAACTTCCTGTGGATAGCCGAACCGCTTCAGAGGGATACTGTCTTTCAATTTGGAGATTCGGTCGCTGCTGAAGTCTGTAGGATATCGCTGTGTGAGAACCTCGTACATCGATATTTTCCCCACAGTGTAAATCACACTCACCTTCAATCATTGGCGTTTCAATGTACCCCGGCACAATGGCATTGGAGCGCACTGTCACGCCGCGAAGCGTCTCTGCCGCTTCGACAGCCACAGAGCGGGTCAGACCAAGCAAACCCGCCTTTGATGCGGCATAGGTGACGGTGCCTGTGACACCTTTGAGTGCGAGCAAGGAAGAGATGTTGATGATACATTTGGAGAGAGAGAGGTCTGATCGTTTGTCTTCTGTCGTCGCATCGCCACGCTTCTTCAGACGAGATCGAACGCATGCTCGCAGCATCGCGCGAGAAGTCAGAATTGCGCCCTCCAGGTTTGTGGACAGTATTCTGGAGATGTCGACTGTGTCGGTTTTGGGCAGGATATTGGAAATTGATATCCCTGCTGCGTTGACGAGGACGTCGACGTTCTCCTGGATAGATTTGAGGAATTAGCATGCCGTCAGAGAGAAGACTTTTTCTCAATATCACAGAGATATTTTAGATGATGAACGAACGGAGAGAAAATTTGGAAGCTGGTCGTACCATCTCCTTCTCCAATTCTCGCATCCATTGATCAGCCGAGGAGACATCTCCCACGAGCAAGGAGATATTGTCGGTAGCAGCAACAAGCGATCCTGGAGACAATTCTTGACGTGACAATAGGCTGCCATGATCTCTTTCTCTTTCCTTGGCGATTTCTTCGCTATCCTCCTCGGGAGATCGCGTCGCTACTGCCGCGTCATCACCACCGCTGGCGGACACTTGTTTGGAGGTAGCAATCCCCCGCAGGCGCTCCGCAGCACTCAAAAGGCGCTCGTAGGATCTGCCCACAAGAATGACCTTTTCAGCCCCTTCTTGAAGGAAACGTTCTGCGACCGCGAAACCGATGCCCGAAGAGCCTCCCGTGATCATGCACGTCCTGCCAAGCAGGCGATCCGCAGATTTGAATCGAGCATTATTATCATTATTACGGTTTGTAGATGATCCAGTTGACACATGTCTCTGTATTTGTAGAAAGATTGGAAATCGATATGTGCCATTTGAATTAAGCCAACAGGAGTGAGTAGACCATTTGGAGTATTGGTGTTGTCCGATTCCGATGGAGATTGAAGCGCGCTCAATGCGGGCTCGCAGAGCGGTAGCAGAGCGCATTGACATTGGCAGGTACATATACTAAATGCAAAAAAACAAGCCAGAAAAAAAGTATAAAATATTAGAAAAATTCCAGAACCTGCTGCATTAGAGAAGTTTTAAACAATAAGCATTTCAAAAGTAGTCATTGATGACGAGAATTACACTGATTGCCCTCAGTACGCTGGAGTGACCCGAATTCCCCGTTTAGGGATAGCGTTCCGGCTTAGCGCAAGTGGTCTATAAACCTCAGATTAAGAGCATAAATTATTGAAAACTGTGGTTAGGCATATAGAACTTCATCAGACAGGCCATTAACTTCAATGAGCGATGATATTCACCATGATCATCAATGGCCCCGACCTTTCGTTCCCTTTTCAGCATCATTCAGAGTTACATGTACTCTCCGACGCGGCGGGATGACCAGCGGAAGCTCCCTCCGCAAGCTTGAGCACGGACCACATGGAAAAACATCCCACATACTTAAATCTTTCGCGGTCCTTGAACCAACTTCCCTACTATTTCATCTCAACACTACTCAATCCCCTTTTCTTCCTACAGAAATGAGACTACTCTCGTCCATACATCATTTTTCCCAGTTTAGATCCTACCCAGCCCTCTTTCCAGCACACAGATCCGTCCGTTGAGCGAGCGCGTTTTTTCTACACGCGTTCGTTCGAAAGAAAAAAAAATTTACAATATGTCCGCCTCTACCTCCACCTCCACACCGTCCGAATTCGTGACATTAGTCTCGAGCGACGGATTCGAGTTTGTGCTTCCGCGCAGTACGGCCTGCGTGTCGGGGACGATACGACGGATGTTGGAGCCTTCGAGTATGTACATGTACAGTACATTACATTATTAGTGTAATCCATAACGATTACATTATGAATACTGAATTATTCTTTTTTTTCTTAGCGCGCTAACGAGGATTTCAAAATGTAGGCAACTTCTCTGAAGCCATCACGGGCCGTTGTGTGCTGGAGAATATCAGGTTTGTATCCCTCCTCTTTCCTCTCATACACACAGCTCTAGCTCTACAGTGCCTTTTTCGAAATTTGCTAACGCTCTACTCTGTACATTTGTGCAGCGGCATCGTCCTTGAGAAAGTTTGCGAATACTTCTGCTACAATGAAAAGAACAAGGACCAGAGCAACGTGCCCGACATGGACATTCCTCCCGAGCTGTGCTTGGAGCTTCTGATGGCTGCAGATTATTTGGATAGTACGTTTTTTTCTATTTTAACTGGGCCTCATGGCGTCATGGCCAGAGGGAAAAAAAGTGACGTATGAAGGAATGAACGTGACTAACCAGGTTAACAGCTTAATTGATTGATGATGATTGTACCATACGAAATTCGGAATGAATCGGATTCATGACGCTTTTTTATGACGATGAAAGAGATTTGATATGACGAACGGACGACTGTATTTATAGTGTTTATATTGGCGCCAGCAGGCACCCGCAGTCATGGCTGGGAATTGGGATTGGGATTACGGATTTACGGTGTTCGACAAATAGGAACGGTTGGTATCAAAGGGTATATTCTTCAGGAACGAAGAAACAAGGTTCATTTACAAGGCTCACAAAGTGAGCCCCCACATTGCTGAATCGAAGCTTGAAGCTTGATGTTGTTCCTCATAACCTAGCAGCAGGCCCAAGTGCCTGCCCATCCACTAGATGGAGACCTTCCTATCCATCTTTCTTTTTTCCACTGCGCCATCTGAAGCATCACCATCCGTCTTCATTTTTCCAAAAACCCGAATAGACGGATGTCCTAAAGACGATGGCAAATCAATATACGGGACAGATATGGTCTGTCCTGTGGTGCTCCTTTCGATTCAGCCTCTGTCCGTCTTCCCTGGACATGTGGGCCTTATTCCAGGGGAGACATGCCATATCTCATTCATTCTTCTTTTATTTCATACATTCGCGAAAAGCGAATGAGGTGGGTAGGTAGATGGGTGAGGAAGGGTACTGATTTCTGATGGCGATGCATGCAATCCCTGCATTCGTTCATCGAGATCATGCAATGGATGATAGAGCTAGCTGAGAAGGTTGTTCACCTTTCTCGGCCTCTTCCTTTTCCACCTCCTTTGCCTGAGAAGCCACCTTTCTTGGGACCTTTGGGCCCTTCTTTATTGTAGTATATCTTCTCTTTTGAGAAGCCTGCGTCGGCGACGCGGAGGAAGCTCACCACGCCCTGGTCCACTACCCCCAGGATGACGCTCCTGTAGCCGTGTCGGAGCCGCATGTACAACTGTCGCTCCATCTTCTCCCCAACAGGCGGATCGAGCGGGGTGCTCTCCAAGAGGGCCCGGAGCTGCGACAGTGTGGGGAGAGTGGTCTGGGTCCAGGTGTTAACCACTGCGATCCGGAAATCTGGCGTCGGAGGAGCAGACTTCCGGAACGGCGTGGCGGGCTTGTAGACGTGGAATGCAATCCGGAATGGAGGATCGGTGCGTCGAGCTGGAGGTTCAGGCGTGGATGGGTCTTCGGAGGGAATCAATGATAATCTGCGGTATATATCGACTGTTGTAGCATATTATCAGCCCCATGTTCTCGTCAAGTCAATTCTCTAGGAACGTAATCACAGAAACTCACTGTAGCTGCGGTGGATACCCAATCCAACAAGGGGACCAAAGGCCGTGCGGCCTGCCGCATTGAAATTCCATATCGACCTGAATAGGCGTCCCAGGAAGCCGATAATACCAGGTCCTCTGTTGTCTTGTGTCGTTCCAAACGCTCCCTCATGCACATCTTTGGTCTCGTCCCAGGAAGGGGCTCGAATAACCGTGTATCCTAGGCGCCTCAGTAACGAGTAGACAGTGAACCTCTCCAAGGTCAATCCGCCGCGGCCGATGAAGCACGTATATGCAGCCTGCAAACTCATCGGAACACTCGATTCGTTGTCATTCTCGTCGTCCTGGTCTCCACCGGAACCGACCATCGATGACGGCCATCTGATATCTAAACTGCCTCGTTCCAGCAGGTAGAGAGCCTCCTCCGGTAGCAGCCAGACACGATTCCAGCGGTCTGCCTGGCCCATTGTCCTGAAGTATTGGCCCTTTGGATTTGGCACGTACACGCACGCGTCAGCGGGGACACCCATTCCCGTTGCCGAAGCCTTCATAGACACCTTTGTTTGATCACTCTTCAAGGCAGAAGTATCCTCGGCACGTCCTTCCGTAGTCGCGGCTTTTTTCAGCACGGCTCTCGGAGGGGCAGGGCCATCTGGAGCATAGACGCCGATGACGCGGTTCTTCGGGTGATGGAGACGTGGGAACGAGAGCGCATTGTGCATCGCCTGCCGGGATGAAGCGAGCGCATCGGATTGTAGCAAGGTCGGGTTTGGTTCGAAGTCTTTTTCGCCGCGACGGGGGAGGGTGGCTTGGTTGATGTCGGTGACACTGTGGACATGATCCGTGGTCAGTAAGGAATGACTCCAGATGCAAAGGTAGAGAAAGAACGATTGCAAACACCCAATACGCACAGCGCAAGATTATTTAGAAAGCGAAAGTCCTGTGTCTCGTCCGAGAGATCATGCTCAATCTGGCCTGCGGAGTCATGCGAGGCGGGGAGATGGATCGCATCCTCGTCGACGTCGGCCATTTCTGGCAGCGACTGAAAATTATTTGATTGTTAAAAAGGGGTATGCAGTGTATATCGCGCGAACGAACGACAGACGATCTGCGCCACTGAAATGTGGAACTGGATGAGTAATGGATATTCAAATGAGGAAGATCTTATCAGCAAGAAAAGTTCCATGATAATTTCGCTGCTTAGCGTTGCCGACACGCACGAGCTTAACTTACTGGCTGGAGCTCCGCGGTATATGCATGGATACCTTATCAAACAGGCCTGCAACTAGAAGCTCTCTACCTGGAGTTTCATTTATGAATCATACTCTCTACTATAGAAGATCGTACCGCAACAGCTTGTAAAATTTTTTCTCTGTTGACAGACCACACGCCGTTTCGCCGTCTGAATTTGCTCGAGTCGCCCTACCCCGCAATTAACACGTACTGTACTATAGATACACCCCACTGAAAGTTCAGTATTTAGTCGACCGCAAAAGAAAATTACTTGATCTCGAGTGAGATTATTGGCCAGTCGTCAAAATCCATTGACATTGTCGTTCGTGATGACATGATGTCCTCTGGAAATGCTCCTCCTAACTACAATGAAATCCTGCTCCAGGTAGGTAGAATCCGATCAGTGGATGTAAATCATAACATACAACAAACAGCATTGCCCAATGTTATCTATCTCTCTTCCCTTCTGCTTTCTTTCGCCTCGTTTACCACGATACAATCCATTTCAAATCGAGCGTACTCCCTTTTCTGTGTGAACTTTAAAAAAAGAGAGAGAAAGAGAATCGAATTAACTCATCTCGATCGAATCTCCAGATATCCACCAACTTGAGCAATACCTTCCGCACATTCGGCCCTTCTTCTCCTCAATACAAGACCGTCCTGCAGATGCTGAAAGATTGTCTTCGGGATATTGAAAGGACCGCCGTCACGGCAGAAACTGCATCAGTTGACAAGTCAGCACCGGCACCCCCCGATCCTGATATGCTGAGTTTGGCGATGGGGTTTTTGAAATTGGAGGAGTAGAAGTTGTTGACTTTCTGTATATAATTCAAGATATCTAGTCGTTTATAGTCATACCCCATTGCGAAGAAACATAAGAGTATCGATCCTGCAAGAATTTATAGAATCATCTTACGAGACCATGGAACTTGACACAGAAGCAGTTTAGACCTGTCTTTAACATTCGTAACACATTAGAGTTATCTCATGTTTCACTAAACCTAAATCAAGATGTATGCAGTGATGGGTACCATTATCGCCTCTGTCAGATGTCGAGTGAGGTTGGATGCAACAGGCGAATTCTATAGAACGAAGATGACAACAAGAAACGACACCATATCAGAATTTTATATGAGGACGAAACGCGACTTGTTGTCCGTTTCGTTCCAAATTTGCTCAGCGTTTTCTGCCGCTCAATATCGCTGCCCCAATGCAGGAAGCACAAGCTCCTGCCGATCCAAAAATAAACAATGGTATAGAAAGAGTAAACAGTATACGGTCTCTCCTGGAGAAGAAGGACCAGGAGCAAAGTCGAAAAGGTAAACATGCTGATCAAAATGTTATTCCTGAATACACATCACAATGCCGCAAAACTCCATGTCCATGCAATTGTTTCCCCTAACGACAATCACAAATTCCAAGAAGGCAAAAAACCAACAAGTATTTAAGTATCCGTAGCGTCTCTCATATGACAAAGAGAGAGAGGTCGAGAAATTTATGTCTCTGGGAATTGAAGGAAAAGCCGTGATCTCATGATCGGTTGGCCTATCAGATAGCCTGTGCCACCTGAAATGAGGCCAACATGTAGGCAAGACTGATATTGCCGTCCTTTGAGAGGATAACAGTCAGTCGAGCGACGTTGTCGGATTGATAGACTTGGCAAGCAATCCGTCAAGCAGTTTGTTGGGCTGACTGACTATGAACCCAATCGACAGGTTAATCAACCAATCCACACGACTGACCGGATAACCAAGCAAGATGTTTGATTGGATCGATGGTGCTGCCAATCGATAATGCGGTCAACTAATGTTCCCATCATTCAGTGACGGTCAGTGACGAGTATGCACAATTTCAATCGATCAACGGCTTCTTCTGGTTTCCAACAATAGCCACCCCTAGGCTTTGTAATGCATTGGGGTCGTGGACTCGGACTATCGTCGGCAGCGGCAGCATGGGGTTTTCCGGGTTAATCATTGCAGCATCGCGCGCTGCTTGCTCGATGGCTTCCATTTCTTCTTTGCATCCAGCATGATCGAGCGGACACACAACGATAGGTTGTCGGATAACAATGTCCCTTGCCGAGGTTAAATGAGCCTGGAAAAATTAATCAATATTACTGCCACAGACGTTGCGTCGAAGGAGCACTAAGAACCTACCTTGACCGTCAGGTAATACTCGATCTTATACAGAGTGGCTGTGGTCGTAAAGGCGCTAACCGCATACATAGGAAATGCCGCTTTCCCTCGTGGTAAAATCCCGTCGGCGTCTCGCATGTCCTTTGCAGGGAACACCAGCCCGAGATTCGTAAGGTAACCTTGCTCTGGCAGTTTCACACCGACGTTTTCTGTCCGCTTGGCAATGGTCTTGACCTTGCGTTGAGGCTCGTCCCCTTCGTGGTTAAATACGATCTCCTCGTCAATCCCGATCGTAATCTTGTTGATTGTAACCTTCTTCGCTTTGCTCAACCAATCCGGATTCGGAGCCAGCTTCACGTACACGCTCACGGGGTCGAGAGGCCCATAAGACCATCGTGGTAAAGAAATCGCCAGGGTGACCAGGTGATCTGTAACTCTCTCCGCGGTTTCGGGTCGGTTGTACATCCCAAACGTCGACAGAGTGTCGTATCTAGTGATTGGCACGGGAAAAGAATATTTCCTCTGCTCCGACTGGCCCTGCTGTACCATCACGACCATCTCGTAGTATGTCTCAGCGGTTCGGCTGGGCAGTTGCAGGCTCGCAGCAGGAATTCGTCTCGACGCCTCCTGACCGCCTCGTCCGTAGGGAATAAACAGGACGAACGGCAGATCCATCGACATGACCTCTTCATATTCTCGACCGGCGGGGCAGCGGAAGAGCAGCATCTCTTTACCAACAATATCAACGATCTCCTTCCGGGGCGGCGCAAGGTGTTTCTTCGTAACCGAGTCTGCTGAAGGGTGGATCGTCTCCCGGCGCTGGAGGGAAATAGTGACAAGGGAGATGTTGACAGGTGCGGTGATTCCTGCGCTGGGACGAATCTCTACTTTGCCCTCGATGCGCGGCTAGCCAGTAGGTCAGAGAATGTCTCATTGAAACGCCTGCACGAGAGTAACGCCTCCAAGACTCACCAGGGTTGCAGAGATTCCCGGATAGCCTACTAGAAAGTTGCCGTTAGGGGGGCCTGATACTCGCACGAAGGCGGCCATGGTGAAGGAGCACCGCCCAGGCCACCATGGGCGAGTGCCAGGTGGAATCGATGCGCGCGGAGAATTAGGCTAGACAGTTGTAGTTGACAGTGCTGCGATCTAGGGAGCAAAGGACGATTCATCTGCCCGGAGACCCGCTCAGGCGGTACCGTGAAGCGGGATGACGCCGGTGGAAACAGCTTCAGCAATCCACCGAGAGGAGAGAGCAATCGACGAGGAGGGACACAGGAAACAAGAGAGTGCAGACAGATGTCTCCTCAGCAGCGCAGATGAGCGCAGAATGCCTCTGGACGCTGGAAGCTGACTTGACTGCCCGCTTGGTCCCGCAATCAGGCTAGCAGCGGCGCGAAGTGTCGACGGCAGTCGCATGTGGAGTCAACAAATATAGTCTGGATTCTTGCAGTTGACCTGCTCAGAATACAGCCGAGCCCCTCTCCCGGTGTGATCGGGTCAAGATCACTGCCTGATATTACTGATGATCTGCCTCAACACGATATTGCTACATGCGATGTGCGCCCGATAACCTTGTCTTGAACCTGACAAGGCAGCTAACGACATCCCCGCCCCCCATTCGTGCAACAAGCCAGCCGCCGATGCCTGGTTGGGGCCGGGGGCCAATGTTCCCAGCCTAGTTTGTGGGGTATGGAATATGCCGTTGCTAGCGTGTAGAAATGTGCTGAATGTACGCCTTAACGGTTAATTATCCTACAGCCACCTGTCGCGTGGCATCGTCGCAGTAGCAGTTCCAGCTCTGATGAGGAATGAAGAGCTCTTGCATGACGAAGATGATCCAGGAAGCAGAGGCATGTGACAACAAGCCAACTACAATTCCATCCAATGCATAGACGCCGCATGGTACCTACGTAAGACAGCCAATGCGAGGCAATTCGTGATCTTGCAGGAGCCGAGTCATGCGATGCTCGTCAGAAGTAATTGGTGATGACCGACACACCGCCTTCGGGATTCTGCCCACAACTGTTCTTTGCATGCAGCAAACAGTATTCCATTCTCTTCTCCTGTCATTATTTGGCGAATACCGAATATTCGAGCTCAGTGAGGAGCCATGTCGGTTACTGTGAGTATTGACAACCCTGGGTTCCATGGTCTATGGTACCCGTCCACGTCAGGACTCTCTTTCGACTGAGACTAACCGTCGCTAAATGCGTACAGCTTCATACCACCCACGGAGACCTGAAGGTCGAGATATTTTGCGAAACTGTCCCTAAGACAGCCGAGGCATGTATACATTATCGACAAGCGACGGATTGTAAACGACTAAACTAACACTGTAACAGAATTTCCTTGCCCTCTGCGCGGCAGGCGCATACAATGACACGCCTTTCCACCGTCTCATCCCATCCTTCATGATCCAAGGCGGTGATATATCGCTTGGTCCCGCAGCTTCCTCAACCTCAGCCACGACACGTCGGCCCATGCTCCCATTCGATGACATCCCCAAGGGCGGTACCTCCATCTACCATCCGGCCGCGCTGAATCAAGAATCCACGTCCCGGCACTTCGCCACAACGCGCGAGGCATCCTGTCCATGGCTTCCCGTCCCGTCAAGGACCGAACCGCTCCGGGCATGCAGAACGCTACCGGTAATACTGTCAACGGAAGCCAGTTCTTCATCACCTTCGCGCCCGCGCCCCATCTGGACGGGGAAAGCACCGTCTTCGGCAAGGTACTGAATCTGAGCCCTCAGGATGAAGGCGGGGATACGTTGTCCAGGCTGGAAAACGCGAAGGTGAAGGTGGACAAGAAGGGACGAGTGATTCAGCCCAAAGAGGGTGAGGGAAAGGAAGGAGAGTGGGAGGCGCTGAAAATAAAGAGCGTGACAATTCATGCGAATCCATTCGCGAAGTGAAAGATCATGAAAAAAGCTGAGCTCGACTTTGCTCGCGGTCTACACTTGTCGAAGGCAGTCAAACCAGCAGCACTACACTCCGCGACCAAAAACTGCTTCAGAGGCGTCTACCGACATGCTTCTGCCGCACGAAACAGCATGGCTTCAAAGCCAGCGAATGGCATAAAGCCCGATCAGGCCCGTCCGCCCTTCGACGTAATTCGCAACACAGCCTCTGAAAGGTCTGCTCTGCTGAACGTCTGTGCTATGAACACACACTGGACAACAGTCCTATTATGATACGGTATCGACGTCGAGTTCATATTACCTCGACTCTCGATGTAAATAAGAGATTCATCTAGAGTCAATACCTGGTCTGCTGGTTTCCAGCAACATGTGACGTCTCCGGGAGTCGTTACCTGCAAGAATATTGCAACCGGATACTATTGGAGGTCATATTGAATTTGATGCACAGAAAAAATAGACATGCTTTTGGTGTATATAATAAAACTAGCAGAACTAAGAACATCAATCACATCATGGCGTATCTCACATTTCGCACTCGTGGATCATTGCAACGTAAGCCAATCATGCCAAGTGCGTATTATTTAAAAATAAAAAAAAAAGAAAGAGAAAGAAAGAAAAGACATCTTCTCCAAAACACCTCGTCGCAAGCGCCGTCCCATATGCACCTGATCACCATAGACAACTCGCATAATCAACTCCGTGTACTGCGCCGCAAGCATGATGATATCATGAGTTCAGGAAAGAAACCTAGTCGAGCATTTCTTGGCTTAAGCCCCCTCTTCCTTCTGGGTCTCTTCACCCTCCTTGTTCTCCTTGTTCTGCGCCTCGACCTCGGCATCCTCTTCGTATCCCTCCACCTTCATGTCCTTCAGCCCAAGTTCATCCTCTTCTTCCTCAGTCCGGGTGTATTCTTCGATGTGCATCTGTGGATCGGGATCGGGCTCGTGCAGACTTTGCACGTAGCTGTTGGCAAGAGGGTCTTCGAGCGTGATGACAAACTTCAGGTCTCCCCTGATGGCAGCGTCGAGTCGGTCAAAGAAACGAGTCCACGTCTCCTTGTCGGTAGCAGTCATGGAGTCGCCACCCTTATGTTCGGTGTCATCCACATCGAAGATTTGTCCGTGCAGCTGATCGCGAACCTCAGTCAAGAGACCTTCCACAGTGGTGAACCGTCCGCCCAAAGTACCGGGCTGAACGGACATGTCCAGCTCCTCACTGTACAATGCGCAAGTGTCGGACTTGAGAATATCGCGAGACAGATCCTCGATCTTTTCCACTTTGAGGGTGATCCTCTTGCCCTTCTCAGGAATCTCGCCACCGGTCTTGACCTCATTCGTTCGGTATCCACAGTGGTCGCAAACAGTGCTCCAAATAAAGACTTCCTTGAAATACGGGATGCTGACTTTTTGCATGTTGACCACGCACGCCTTGGCGCAGCCTGGACATTCTGCGGGAAGGGTGTAGACCTTTCCGTCAACGATGTCGAGATCCTCAGGGTCTCCGGCGCTTTGGGTCAGCAGAGTGGTTTCATGGCGAATAGCCTCCGGGTCTGCAGCAATTCCCAGTTGCTCATTTTGCTCGTGAGTTCGACGGTAGTCCCTGCGCCTATACTTGTTTCCCCTGTCATGAGTCGTGGGAGCAATCCAAGAATTGCCAGTCGGGTCATCCAGTGAAATGGTAAATGGGAAAGCCTCTCTGTTCAACATCTGCCCAATCCTCTGAATGATCGGCTCAAGAGCATTGTAAAGTTCAGGCGCCTGGACTCTCCTCAATGGCTGCTCACTTTCAAGCGAGGAATGAATCTTTAGCAATATTCCCTCGACATTTGTCAGCTGGCTTTCGCCCTTAGGCATCTCAAGGTCCAGTGTCTCAATCCTGAAAATGGCCGTATCGCTCTTGATCACTTGACGTTGAAGGTCTTCTTCGTTCTCCACATCTAGAGTGTATTTCGTACCCAGCGGTTGTATCTGATCCGCCGACTTCACGGAATTGTCCTTGAAGTAGCAGTGAGGGCATTCAAAAGATTCCAGAATGATATCGCGGAAAAACGGGACGCGGAGCAATAGGAGCTTGGTGGTACCCTGCGCGGATAGTTAGCATCAATTCTGTAGGAAAGCTTTGGGCAGTAGAACATACGTTTTCATGGCAGTTCATGCAAAGACTCTCGACTTGCACCAAGCCCGTATCCTCGTCCCTCTCCACGATCTCTCCAATCTTCTGAAACTGGGACTCATTCTGGTCCTGTTTCTGAGTCGCCGAGTCCGGTACGCCACCCGTCTGTTCGGGGGCGTTCTCTGATACTGCCGCAGACACAGCGTTCTCGTCTTTGGACATAACTGCGACCTTGTGTAGATCTTGCAGTATGAGGAAAGCAGAGTCCTGTCAAGTCAAGAATGTGATAGCAGGGTCTCCAGAACAGCGAGTTCTTATGGAGGAGGAGTGTTCCTGAGTCAGTTTGCGACTTCACATTCCACCGCTCTATTAATAAAGAAAATCTAGCAACCGCCGGAACCTTCCTTGTGGTTCGCTGCTGTGTCCGTGGCGGGGTTGAATCAGCGCCCAGTCCTCCAGCCCCGCGCTAACCCAGAAGGGCAGAGCAGCATCGGAACCAGGACGCCGATTATCCGAGCTTGGCATCCAATTCACTGCTGCAGGAAGTCAAACAGATCAAGCGACGATGATGCGCTATTCGCAGCCTGTGAGCGCTGTTTGGAAGCTACGAGAGCTTGGAGGCCTGCCTGCTTCCTTGCTTTAGCCCTCTTCTTACTGCTGGCATTCTCAGAGGTGGATTTAGGGACTGTGGGAACTGCTGGTGTCTCTGAGACAGGCTGAGATGAGGACTTCTCAGTGGAAGATTTTGTGAGTGTCGAGGCTTCTTGGGTCGGAGGAGTGCTATGAAGCTTTTGCGGTTTTGCATTTTGTTGCTGTAGTACAGTCCGTTTGTGGCATCGTAGGCATTTGTAGACAATGGCGCCACCCTGGATGCTGCGTTGGGTTTCCTTTGACAGTGACTGAGAAGCACGTGCTTTGCCCTTCTGTCCGATCTTTATTGTCTTGGTGTATTCTGGCTTTCTTGGACTGCCACATGCACCACAAAAGCTTTCATGCTGTCGTGGTTTCAGAGGTTTGAAATCTTCATGAAGAATGTGGTTGTGGACGGCTATAAGATGAGCGGCAGTAGATGGGCTTTGCGAACTCAGAAAAGTGGCAGAATTTCTGAGGAAGTTAAGTCGCAGGCCAGATTCACTAGACATGATAATTAAAAATAAACACAGACTTATCTTTTTAAATCCTGCAACTGCTATCACATTGACATGATGGTGAAAAGTTGATGATGGCGATTGTTGTCGGGTCACCCAGATTTTTTGACTGTTCAGATTTCACTGTCTTCCGCAGCTGTCATCTCGGCCTTCCCTTCACTTGACCACCACAAACAAACCCAGCAAACCTGACAGCCACAATAATTATCTCCTTTACCAGCCATCAGAGTTTTCTTCATCCATGCCCTAATCATCATTTCTGCCTAATCAATTCTTTCTTACACACCACCAGGTGGGATCTTTCTCACCTAAAGCTGTTCTCTTCTGCTACCGCTTGTGACTATGGATGCTACTTGACCATGGATCATCCTGTTTCTCAAGGTCCAGGTCTTCGTGTGGCCCTCGAAGGCTGTGTAAGTGCCGATATTTTCATTTTGCGATGTTCTGGACTTATGGGTGCTTGGACTGACCACTTGAAATCCAGGGACATGGAAAACTCCATGACATCTATGCGGCAGTGGAGCATGCTGCCAAATCTAAAGGCTGGGATGGGGTTGACTTGGTTATCATCGGGGGCGATTTTCAAGTAAGGAATCACTTTTTTTTTCTTCTTGCTCGACTTCTTGGACTTCATCGAAGTTATTATTCTAACCCATTGATCAGGCCGTTAGAAATTCTTACGATCTCAACTGTATGTCAGTGCCTCACAAGTACAGGGAAATTGGTGATTTCCACGAGTACTATAGCGGTAAGCGAACTGCGCCGTACTTGACCATTTTCATCGGTGGCAACCATGAAGCAAGCAATCATCTCTTCGAGCTCTACTACGGAGGATGGGTGGCACCCAATATTTACTACATGGGTGCTGCCAATGTCATTCGTTGTGGGCCGCTACGCATTGCAGGGTTGTCCGGCATTTGGAAAGGGTATGACTACAGGAAGCCTCATTTTGAAAGATTGCCCTACAATCGTGATGAAATTCAATCCATCTATCATGTCCGAGAGCTTGATGTTCGCAAGCTTCTCCAGATCCGTACTCAAGTCGATCTTGGCCTTTCTCACGATTGGCCGAAGAAGGTTGAGTACTGTGGTGACTACGAACAACTTTTCCGACTCAAGAATGGTTTCAGAGAGGATTCCCAAGCGGGGAGACTGGGCAGTACAGCTGCGAAGTACGTCCTCGATCGACTTCGTCCGCGCTATTGGTTTTCGGCGCATCTGCACATCAAATTCGCCGCGTCCATTGCTCACGGCAAATACGTGTCTCCGGAGAATGGAAAATCTGGCGATCGGGACTCGGCTCAAGAGGACACTTCAAAACTTCCTTATGCTTGCGGTCTTGATGGAGCATTGCTCTCTGTAGAGTCTGGACCTTTGCAGAACGATAACAGCACTGAAGGAGACGTACCAGAAGAGACTATGGCTGATCTTCCTGATAACAAATCTATGAACAGTGAGAAGGATCAGATGATTGACCAAGACAACACGGGTTCAAAAGCATCTCAGCCTCTGGGATCCCGAAGTGTCTCAGATCCTGGTCCCTCCCAAACGAATGCGACTGCTAAAAATGTGATCGATCCCAAATCTAGTCAGTCGGACGTTCTCAAGTCTTCAATTTCTGCATGGCAGAATTTCCATACTGTCGCTGCGAGGCAGGAAGCCCAAGATTATCAGCGATATCTGCAGGAAAGGGAAGAAAGCCAGACAACTCGCAACACCGCCGCCGAGACTGCTCATCAACTCACGTGGCGTAAGGTTAATGTCAATGAAGACATGACGTCCCGGAAAGTTACCGGCGTCAGAAAGACTGGATTTAGCGAAGAACCTGAGAGCAAACGTCCTAAAGTCGAGCAGACCACAGTGAAGAATTCTGATGAGATTGATCTTGACCTCAGTAGTGATGATGGCAGTCCTACTCAAGACAACACCACCGGCGACGCGACCAGCGAGCAGAGAGTTGCTACATCAAATGCGCATGCAATTCCCAATGCAGAGACCAATACCCCAGCTGCTAGTACTCAGTCCTTGAAGCAGGATCAGCCCAGAGAGGACGAGGGTGTGTCGGAGGATCTTCGACAGCAGCTCCCTGCAAGTTTTCAGCGGCCTAGTACCGTAGTACATGATCCTTTGCCAGAAGCGATCTCAAACACGACGACCGAGTTTTTGGCGTTGGACAAGTGTCTTCCAGGGCGCCAATTCCTTCAACTGGTTGAATTCTCCGCCATATCTGATCAGGAAGGCGTCCAGCAGGACCGCCCGTACCGTTTACAATATGACAAGGAGTGGCTAGCGATCACACGTGTCTTTGCAGACGATTTGACCCTTGGTGATCCCAATGCTAGGGTGCCTCTTGACAAAGGGGACCAACACTACAGGCAACGTATCATGGAGGAAGAAAAGTGGATCGAAGAACATGTCGTCAAAGCTGGAAAGATGACTGTTCCGGAAAACTTCACCATCACGGCGCCAGTCTATGATCCCAGTGTGCCAATTACGAACACGGTTATGCCACAGGAGTACAACAATCCCCAGACTGCGGAATTCTGCAACCTCATCGGTATCCCGAACAAATTCTATCTGACCGACGAGGAACGCCAAGCACGTATGGCTGCTGGTCCACGCCCAGATACCGACAGGAATTCTCACAGAGGGCGTCCAGGTGGCGGTGGTCGTTTTGGCCGTAGTGGAGGACGTGGACGCGGTGGCGGCTGGGGAGGTCCGAGTCGTGGAAGAGGTGGACGTCCTCCCGTCAACAGTGCATGGTAAAGTGGTCCTGTCATGCCTTGTGTATTGATCATGACCACTTTCCTGTCCATTTCGTCTTATCGATGTGTTTGGGAAATCTGTTCTTAACGCATGCGTCATGAGTCTTCATCATCTTGATGATCTTCTGGGTTCGTTATGCTCCTGAACAACACATCTTCGACCTTAATCACATCATACCTCTACCCTTTCTTCCCTACTGTCTTTTTTACCAGATTTGCTTTTTTTTTTTTAAGATTCACGAATGACTTGCTTTTGCGATGTATTTTATGAAATATGACCTTCATGTTGTTTTGATCTCAATCCCGCAGACGGAACCGAAGAAGATTTTTTTCTTCCCCAAAAAGGTTTACTTCCTCTCTGGAATAATCTTTTTAAGGGTGTCTGTCATAGAATTGGGATGTTGTTTCGAAATGACTAGAATAGACTGAATAATTGAATGAAATTGATTGTGCATGACATTTGCCTTGTGCCTCGTAGTCTTAGCATGTAGTCAGTAACTGATGAAAATATGTCTCCGTTGAAGGAAACGAAGCAGTGGTAAACTCGCTATGTAACAAGCCGTCCACCAAATTAACCAACTTCCTAGGTACTTGGAGTTGATATCACGACGACAGGTAGAGAAAATACGAAGAGAATATCACGGGTCCTCACAAAAACGCTCCAGTTTCTTTTCCTACTAGCCATCTGAATGCCGGATATGCACACTACAGGTATTTATTTAATTATTTATATCTCTTCGCCAAGCACTAACTACCAAGTCTTGGATTCCTAGATGCTGCCTACTCAATCTCCTCAATCCTTGGCTTCGCGCGTCGATCCCCATCCCGACCAGCCAACGGATCAATGTCAAGCCCAGCAATCCGATCGCCCAGCTCCAATCTTGGTTCATTGTTGATATTATTATCCTGCGAATGCACACCGATTCCCCACAGTAACGACTTCTCCATCCACGCCTCCAAGCTCTCGATCAGCACGCGGATGTGGCCTCGCACAACACCGTCCGTTTCTCGGCTCTCCACAAAGGCTAATGAGCGGAGCATGGTTGGAATATTGCCGATCGTGGCTGGGCCTCGAGATCCGCTAACATCAGTTCCGTCCTTGTTATCTGCAAGGGAGAAGCCAAAGCCTAGGTTGCCATTTTTTCTGTTTTCGCGAGCCGAGTCCATGGCCTTAAGAAGATCGAGAAGAAGTACAACACTCGCACGGCGAAGTATGGCACTCTCGGGACCGGGTTCATGTGTCAAAGTGGATAAAGCCAGGTCGACAGCGGAGGACGCAATGGAAGGCCCCAAAGCAAGAAGGTTTGTTTGAATCGCTGTTGCCAGAATTGATATCGCGGAGGCACGGACACGGAGGTCGTCGGGCTCCAGATCAGCAGCAGAACCCGCGGCCCAAGCGGCGAGTATTTTGGCCGAGTACTCAGCTTGCTCTGGTGTCTCCGTTTCGGAGTCGTCATCTTCAGGATATGTTTGTTTTTCTTCAGGTTTTGACAGCGCAGGCGAGGAGATCTTCCAGCCAGGAGGCATGGCGACTTCCCGTTCCTCGCGCTCTTTTTCTCGTCTCTCCTTTTCGAGCTGCCTCTTTCGAGCCTTGTGTGCTTCAGGCTTTCTCCCTCTTCGTCCGGCCACAGCGATCATGCCCTCTCCGATAATCTGAGCTGTCTCGCCGACCAAAGCTTCCCCCAAATCTTGAATTGTTCGCAAAAGGGCTTCGCCAACTTTCAGCCTTTGGTCAAGGGTCCTCTCTTCGTTTTTGTCGGCATATCGCTCGACCAGCGTCTTAACGACTGTCCGCGGATGCTTCGATGCAAGGTTTCCGATCAGTTTGATCGCATTTAGGTAAACGAATTCTTCTTTTGCAGCACTTTCTGAGCTCTGCTCAGTGACTATAGAAAGCAAAAGCGAGAGCGTAGACGGAATGTCAAGAACTGGTGAAGATTTGGCAATCAGATTGGACAGGAGCGAAAGCCCTTCTGCTTGCACTGGGGGGAGAGACGATGAGATATTCTTCAAGGCCTGGCGATGAGTTTCGAGATCTGATGCCTGCGCTGATGGTGCCTGTTTTGAATCTTTCTGACCTTCCGGGAAACTAATATGCAGTTCTAAAAGCATAGATGATGTGTTTCCCGGTGTCGAGAGTGATGGTGGAAGACTAGGAAGAAGCTGATCCAACTGTGATTTTATCTTCTCAAGGATGGGAAGCAAGGCTTTAGACATGGAAAAATCTGGAGAAGCGAGTATCGTTGATAGAAGGCTGAATGTCGCTGACAATGACTCTGCTGACTCTGCCTGATCCCCTTCCGTTGCCGAACCATCTTCTTCTCTGGAAACTATATTAGCAAGCGATTCGAGAGAAGCCTTTCCGCTTCTCCGTGCTCTCCTTCTTCTCTCCCGTTCCTCTGCCACGATTAATTCACTTTCAATAAGCTGCTGAACCAATTCCAAGACTCGGAGGGGATGACGAGATAGAGTATCCTTGAAATCATCCAGTAGCTTCTCCGCTATCTTGGCGCTCACAAGTTTCTGGGTCATGAACTCAGACTCCGCTTCTTCATCTCGCATAATTTTTATTTCATTAAGCGCAGGCTGCTTCCTGGATGGCGTTATGAGCCATTTCTGGCTGACATATAGGAAGATGTCTCCGGTTCTTTCCTCGCTCTGAGGATCACTGCCTAGCAATTTGGAAAAGTTTTCCGCGCGAGAATCCAGAGACTCCACCAGTTGAACGACGTTGAAGCTCGAATCGCTGCGTTTATGCAATGATATTCCACCATTCCGGCCCGGCCTGTATGTCCACGTAGGACCGCCATTCCAAAGCAGGTTGTCGACAATCTTCTTTAGGGGTTGGAGGCCGGCTGATAGGCTGAAATAAGTCTGTATAATGGAAAAGACTTTTTCGTGCCATGCTTTCTTGTTCTTCTCTTGGGTGTAACAAGCCAGTCCCCATAGAGGAAGAAGGATGGGATGGACTAGTCTTTTCACGAGGCCAGGGTTGGGATGTTGAAGGCTGAGAGTGGCAAGTCTCTCGATGGCAAGCGAAAGTTCGGGCTCATCAACCATAATGTCTCCCTGCGAAATGTCCTCAGTATCGCGAGGAGAGACATCTCCTGCTGGAGGAGCGAATGATCTCAACCACCGTCTGGAGGAGTCATCAAGCTCTGCTGTGACGGCCTTAAAGAGAGGCTCAACGAATATAGAATGCCCAATTCCACCAGGAGCACCATACTGTTTCTTTCCAAGTATCCCACTACCGACGACATAAGCTGCAGTACGTTTCAAGTCAGGGTCATTGCCGTCGAGCAAGGCTAATAGTTTTGGTGCAATATTGTGGAAATATGCAGCTGGATCCATTCCCTGAGGAACGGAAGAAAGCAGCTTCGATGTTTGCATAATCGCTTGCACGGTAATAGGAGGTCCTTGTGATGACGGCTCCTGGCTGTCCTGGCCAAGCGACGGGGCGAACTGTGAGGCAAGAAAAAAGATTGTTTGCACGACGCCATCATCCCGTAGAGGTATCTGGGAAATACGGGTGGAAATAACAGATTTGAACCAAGACGCAGCGTCTGGCCGCAGAAACGCCGACAGCATTGGCAGTAACACTGACGTTGATGTTCTACCGTCATTCTTAGCATATGAAATGGCTGAACGACTTTGCCAGAGCATACGTACTCATTAATTATCTTTTCAAACATGCTCTTATACCTATCCTTCTTCTCCTGCGTAAGGCTCTGGGAATTGAATGCTAGATCTGCACTACCACATAAAATATCGCTCAGAATCCGACCTCGGACAAGTGGTTGAATTCCCGGCCGCTCGTCGAACAGAATATCCACAAGAGGCGTTATAATACGATGCAAAAGTGACTCATTCTGCAGCTTGTTTGTCGCAGATACAGAGGCCTGTTTAGCAATGACACCGGTGGGAAGACTGGAGATCACTCTCTTTTCTAGAGGAACTCCCACTCCTTGGGAAAGCGACGGATATATTCCTTCTAGAGAGATCAAGTCAAGAAGCGTATGCAACACACGGCGTCGCTTCGCATCTTCAAGAGCAGCATCTTGTGTCTGGGGGTCAGCTGATAAGAAGGATTCCTCGTTCTCTACAGACGTGGCAAAACCAAGGTGGATGTCCGTGAGGATGAGAAGCGCCTTTTCTATGACAAGAGATCTCAGAGAATCTTCCTCCTGGACTTGCGGAGAGAGATGTCTGCCCAGAATCTCAACAAGAGAATTACCACGGGCGTTCCGGATTTCATCTTATGCAAGTGTTAGCTTCATGTCAGTTCGTCCAGGATACCAGAGTGCGTGCCTCTCTTTAAAACAGGACGCAGAAACTCGTTCGCCGCATCAAATATCTCTCTAAGCGATTTTGAATCTGTCATGGTTGATAACCCGGCAAAGAAGTCTTAGACCTCCAGGCGTTCCCTCGCCACAGACTCCTGACTTGCACCTTGGTTATTGTTCATATTCGTCCTGGCCTCTTGCTGTCGTCACAAAGCGACTCAATTTGCCTTCACGTGATGTATATCTGACTAAGCAGTTATTGGGGTCACGTGATGTCGTGTATCGCGTTCGAGTTCCGCGTGTTTACTTCCTGGGCTATTTCAACGCCTGGTCATTGAACTCATCCCTCTGCCACAACTCTCGTCTCTCAAACCACCCTCGACATGCCTTGAGATTCCGGACAGTGACTGTGCTATCATCTGTTTAAACTACCAGCCAATTCGATCGCTCCTTGTTTATTCTGTTTTTCTATTGGACCCATGATACCTCACAGGAGGCTGCAGAAGGCTCGGGTGGAATGCCTTGTTTACTCGCTCTCTTCCTCCACAACTCCCTTGCCTTTATAGGCGCTTTTATACAGTTCCATCCTCCACATAGTTTCCCAATCTTCATCTCATGCTTTCCAATGCCCCTTGAAAAGGCCCTGAGTCTACTACGCTTGTTGCCCGGTGCGAGCCAGGCCTTTCAAGGTGGATGAAGATTGGAACTTAACCCTAAGTAGCTGGTCGGTTTGAGTCTCACGGTAATGGTTGTCGAATATCTGACTAGCCGTTTCAGTCCTTGCGGATTGGAACGGTCAAAAGTATTCGATGTCCAGAGCCTGTCACAGGGCATTGAAGAAGGTTTACCATGCGTCTTCAAGTCCCAAAAGGGACACGCGTCGGTTTATCGAAGCTGGACAGTACGCCTTGGTCACAACAGGATGTTTGGTTCATGCATGCAAGTCGGGGAGCCGCTTGGGAGAGAGTAGGTGGAACATGCCAGGTGCCTCTATTTGAAGGGGTCGCCTTTGGGAGATTTCGACGCCAGCCTCTCGCCAGGGGTGTGAAGGCAGACGTGGTTTCGTTGAACGCAACAATTACTGCCGTTACGACAGTTTGCCCACAAACAGTCAGCAGGTCTCAATTGCGATGGGGGATCCACTCGTCGGAATCAGCTGCCACTTACCTTCGCACCCAGGCGCCGGCCAAGTGTGTGGTTGTAGCGAGGTCCCCAACATCTCAATTGAAGACCCTGACTCCCTTGACTGGTATTCCCAGTGTATGCCCGTAAGGTTTTGGCTTGTTGTCTGTTCCGGTCGCAACCATCTGTTTTCACTACATGGCCGCCCTCCCGCGCATGTTCCCAACTTCCGGAAGACTGGGACTTCTGTCCCTACTCTCGAACCCAACCTCTCGATGGATGCATTTTTTTTTGCGATGCAAGCTTGCTGGCCAACTTCAAGTCAAGGCAACCGCCACCGACTTGAACCTCGTTGCGAGGATCCTGACCAACCGTGTTAACCATCTCTTTGTAAGTTCAGCTTACAAATAGATTGATGGGCGCCGACATTGGTGTCATGGGATTTTCCATCGTCACCACGTTGAAACAATGAAGCGGTTTTTGAGGATGTTTTTTTGTCCGCTTCTCATCTTGCCCTCCTGCGCATCACTGATCGTTAGGAGAGGAAACAAAAACTAGTCTCTGAGGATGCTGTATTACACACAAGGGAGGCGTATTCCCAGCTGTGGGGTCTGGAGGCTGGAGAGCTGAACTGGGCACTACCGAAGTCGCTGCAGCACTGTAAGACTTGGGAGATGGAAAAACAAGGCAAGGATGTGCGACTGGGAATGTGGAAGGATTTGATGCACGTTCTGTCTACGGAAACCAAGCATGATGAGGTTTGTGGTTGGACTCGGGGGTCGATTCTCTTGCCCGTTGCCATCTCCCAGCCATCAACTACCTTCCTGTCTGACTCATGTTGAACGTGTGCGCTATTCTATCGCAACCCATGATACTGTCTTGGAGAGATTGGCTCGTCTTTATCGGAGTTTGTCAGTGTGTCCTCCGCCATTAGGCTCCACCATCTTCACGGATCCGTCGCACCATTCATTGGCTCCCATGACAGGGTTCATATTTGATTCAAACTGAATCTGGTTGTCAGATTGCCGGAAAGGGACCTCTCTCGGGTGAGGATCAAAGCTTAGGCTTGTCTGGACTGGTCTATCTGCTTCCTGTTCTTTTTGGTCAAAGATGATCACCCCGCTTGGAAAGGTTGTCTGGTCGGCGGTTCGGGATGGTGCAGGAAACAGAGGATTCGCTCAAACTCTTCCACGCTGAAGGCGATGTCTCAATTCTTCGAGGGGGTTCGCTATAGGGTGCGTATACTTCGATAATGCGAAAGACAATGAGAGGTGTGATGTCTGGCTAGATGAGATCGGTGGAGAAATCGCCGTTCCCTTCGTGGGAACGGCCCAATTTTTTTTATAAGTGCCCCCTTTCATATTTTTTTTTTCGAAAGCATGGCTAACTACCGTCGCAGGTCGACTCAGCTGGCCTGCTGCGATCCGAGTTCACGATGGGCGTGGAAATGCTTAGTTGCTTTAATACGGTGTGATAAGTCCGACATGTTGATGTCGTCAGCTGCGGGGATGACAGGCGCAACCTTTTCTAAGATAAAAAAAATTAGATCTGGAAGTATGGGCATGGGATTTGTATTCGGTCGGATTAAGACAAAGTTGTGACCGGTGTTATTATCTGTGAACCCATTTTTGGAGTGTGCATATTGTACCTACCTGCCTGGGTCGTGGCCGAGCAAGTGCCTTCCTCGAGACCGAATGGTGGTCCTTCCTAATATGCTTCACATCCACATGCCTTCCTCATGGAAACTGTCTCCCTCACCATGTGATGTACTGTACAGTATATCTGTCGATTCCGTCGACATTGTATAAATTGTTCTTCGGAATATTCGTGCCATTCACCACACTCATTCCACCTCGAGATTAAGGATACCGCAGTCATTCTTCTCACTCCATTTTATAACGCCTATAGCCATCTGAAATCAATCAGTATGTCTCTGCTTCTCATTCTTCTGTCACCTTTCACCCTCGCAGCCGTTCTCTCTCCATCTGGTGAAGGCCTTCGTTCCCATTCCTTAGAGTTGCGACCTCCCAACGACTCGAGTCCACAAGGTCCTTCAATCTACAAGGGTCCGCCATTGAATGTTAGCTCTCTGGGAGATAAACACCGGCACGTCACGATTCTGTCAGCCCATATAGACCCTGCTCTTGGACCGCGTTGCGGCCCCGGACTGGGCAATTGTCAAGATGGCCTTTGCTGCTCACCTGCAGGTATTTTCCTCTCAATTATTCCTGACAAGTCGCCTCTGATGCTAAATTTCTGTTAGGATTCTGTGGTTCTACGGGTGACCATTGTCGCTCACCGGACTGTCAGCTCGATTATGGCAGCTGCGATGCCAGCAAAACTCCACAAGGCCTGTCGACCGCAGATATACCCCGGCCTCAGATTGGCGCAGTACCATACGGTCAAAAGATCTATTCGTGTACTGTTCCCAAAACTATTGCCCTGACCTTCGATGATGGCCCCAACATTTACACCAGTGCCCTTCTTGATACCCTGGATTCGTTCAATGCAAAGGCAACTTTCTTTATTTCCGGTGTGAATTCTGGAAAGGGCCAAATCGACGATTTTACTTTGCCATGGGGTACATTGATCCAGCGTATGCACCGCAGCGGTCATCAAATAGCAAGCCATACCTGGTCCCATCAAGACTTGAGCAGGATTTCTCCATCGCAACGTCGGGACCAGATCCTCAAGAATGAGGCTGCTATTCGGAACATACTCGGGGGTGTTCCGACATACATACGTCCTCCTTATTCAAGCTGCACCACCGAATCAGGCTGCATGGACGACATGAATCGATTTGGATACCATGTGACGTACTTCAATCTAGACACGGATGACTACAACAATGATCACCCTCTCTACATCCAGCGATCCAAAGATATCTTCGACAGGGCCATGTCGATGCAAAATCCTCCCGGCCGACCATTTCTGTTAATTGCACATGATGTACATGAGCAGACCGTACACAATCTCACTGCTCACATTCTTCGAAAGACTTACGATGCAGGTTATCGTGCCGTTACGGTCGGTGAATGCTTGGATGATCCAAGAGATTTCTGGTATCGCTGGGACTACAGGCGCTAGGATCTCAATCTCAGAAACTGAAATTCCTCTACTAGTGCAGCTCGACCAGTGCTAATGCCCGGACCATGATTCCGGTATGAGATGCAACCGCACCCCTGGAGTTGAGAGTCAGTGGATTTTTTGATTTGGGAGCTTCTGTCTTTCGGTGGAAACAAGTAGCCTGACTGTCGTTGTCGCTCATTATGGGTTATTTTATTATGATTAATGACTGGGATAGAGTGCAGCTTGGAATTTTCCATTGCTGGAGCTTATTCGGTTTTTTTTTCTTGTTTTTCCTGGCTGAGCTTTCATGGCTTTATTATTGTCTTCGGAGTATAGAAATAGACAGCGCCTTCCTTTCCTTCTCTGAAGCAGTCGAAATACACCACCTTTCCAGACTACTAAAAAGAAACTATAAATAAAGAACCGGGAAGGTAAACGGTAAAATATACATATGTAATAGCAAAAAGGGTTGGTCCTTTTTTGACCGACATCAAGGACAAGAGCCCGAGTGCAAAGTTCCGATCCCCCTTTTTTAGAGCAACGACTTTTCTCAAGTTTCAGACATGACATGTGCAGTGTATGTAGTGCATTATCATTACCATCATCATTGCCATCAAATCCAGTAAAATCAATCAAATCAGGTTAAGCGATCTTCTTCAGGGCCGGGACACACACGCAGTCTTTGTTCCCATCGTCCACGGCTGATTATCTCATTAATAACTTACTCACAAACCCACTCTCAATTAATTGCTTTTTCCTCACTTTTACTTCCTCACCACTTTGAGAAGAGGCGCGATTCGCGCTTTGCGACTCAGACCCACTCGGAAAGGGACCTTGCTCGTTCTGGCGATTGGGCTATGCTTGTCTGGTCCTTTGGTGGTGGCGGCAGCAGATCCCGGAGCGTTACTCGGCGTCTTCTCCGGTGATGCTTCGTCATTGTTCAGCTGCTTCGTCGTTGTCATCTTCTTTGGGGTCTCGAGGAGAGGGTCCGGTGAAGTAGCTGTGCTGGATTTGTGGGGTGATGATTGTATCGTGTTGTTATTGTTGGTGGTATTGGTGTTGGTGTTATCATCGCCGCCGTGACCGTCTTCTTGTCTGTCACCGACAATGACGACTTCGGGACTCTCAATGCGATGGTTCAGTTTTGGTTTCTTATCCTCGTTCTTTATCGGACTGGGGAGGTTTGAAATGTCTTGCAGCACGTTCTTCGGGGCATGCTTGACGTTCTGTTCGTTGGCTTCCTGCGCTGGTTCTACCCCGCTGGGTAACTCCGTCGTGATAGGCTCTTGGTTCGTCTTCTTTCTCTTGCGTCCACGCTTTTTAGGCTCAGGGCCGGATGCCTCGGTTGACGGCAAACTTGCTGAATCGCCCGGCCTGGCATTCTGCTCTTCTCTGGTGGCAGTCGCATTCTCTCCTGCATCCTTTTCAGCTGCGTGTCCGTCTAGCTCGATAGGATTAGACTCTAAGCCCTCCTCTTTGCTCGTTTTATTGACTGGCCGGTCCTCAATCCACAGCACGTCAGCTTCGACGTCCGATTCGTAAGATTTGCTCAGCACAGCGGACGTCGTTTTGCCCCGTTTTATCTTCTTTTTCTTGACCTTTTCTGGCTCTTCTGTCGTATTTAATACGGAATAATCCTCTAAAGGTGTTGCTCGAGAGCGGCTTGGTCGAGGTTTATACATTTCCGCTGGGAGGCCTGGGTCCAGGTCATCAGGACTAGAACGAGGCGGGACGTCGGAACGCTCGTTTGAACCAAGCTGGTTGCTGCCTTCTCCGTCATGATTCAAGACGTTGTTCTCACTTATCAAATCTTGATGACAATTGCCTTGGTTTGCACTGGCAGTGGTAGTCTCATTTGCTGAGCACCCCTCTGCATCACCTGGATCTGCATCGTTACCTTTGTTGGGTACGTCCACCTTTCTTGGCCGGCCCGGTCGGCGCTTAGTGGGTTGTCCGTCTGAATTAGCAGCACTGTCAGGGATCTCCTTTAGATGCGCTTCAGTTCCCTCATTAACAGCCTGCTTCTTCGGACGACCTCGTTTCCTTTTGGTTATAGTTATTTCCGCCTCCGTTGAAGAATGATGCTCATCTTGAACAGCTGATGAGGATTTTTGTGACGAATTCCTATCCGGCAGATCACTCTTCGATCGCTTCTGATGGGATGAAGCAAGTGAAGAGAAAGGTTCCGTAGGAGGAGGCGAATCATAAAAGGGCTGCAAAGACTTGGACCGACCGGGTGTAAGACGCAAGGTCTCCGTTCCCTCGTCTGCTGGATGACTGGTCTGAGTAGTATTTTCTTTTGGTGGGAAAGATGCAAAGTAATTATAAGAAGTAGCTGCTTCCGAACTGTCGCAAGTTTTTGCAGCGCTATCTTGCATTGCATATGACGTTGTAGTGTCATCCTGTGCCATGACGTCGGTGTCGATCGTCGTATCATGGCATTTCAATTTCTTAGTCGGCGGAAGTTCAAAGCCCGTTGTCTCTGGAGTCGCAGCCACAGGAGTGTACTGCATGTCTGTTGAATAAAGACTGCCAGGTTCTTCTCTCTGGCTACGACGATGCTGGCTCACTAGTGCAGCTGTGTTGTTTCAATATCAGCGTCCAATTTGGCCATAGATCTGCCAATCTGCTTTTCAAATCATCTTCGTAATACTAACCGACTGAGGCGCTTCCATTCTCGGATGGTATCCACCTCTCCTCTCTTCTCTGTTGGGATGAAGAGGGCCCCTGGTCCCCGATAACCGAGGATTCAGACTGTAGGAAGCGATCAAAGTCAACCTGGGGTAGTTCAGAATTGGGATCAGGAGCCTGGAAGAGTTCTCTTCCACCAGAAGAACAACTAACGTTCACATCGTGGCCTTTGTCCTCTGGCGCATCCTCCTGCGAGGACGGGTCCTGCAAGGGATCAATAGACGTCGCAATGTCTGAGCCCGCATCTTCCTCATCATCAGAATCCAGAATTATGCGCTGGAAAGACATGGCTGGCAACAATGAGGATGTGCAATTGCGTTGATGTGGGTTGACTGATCTCCACCTGCGCATTGCGCCGCAACTCCTATTGAACGCGTGCCGACGCCAGAGACACGCGCGTGCACGTGATGATAAGAGATAGATATCTTATCACTAGCAATCTTGACCATATTGTCTTTAATCCATGGTCATGAAATGGCTAAATCCAGTCCTACTCTTACAGCAGCTGGAGAAGCAAAGAAAATCAAGATGAGCGAGAAGAAGACAAAAAAAAATCGGATGGTGAAAAAGTTCACACCCCCAGCTTTTTATGCTGATTAATGGATGCCAGGAAAACCCCTCCTACCCAATCTGGCAGGCAGGGATTCTACTCATGACAGCACGCTTTGAACCTGGGATCCCCAACAGTAACAAGAGGAGGATTCCGAAAGGGAGAGATGAGAGATATGTTGCTTGAGGGGAGTTATGGATGTTGTGGCACTCGTATCGCATTGTTACTACATCATATCACATTACTGTCATAGATATAGATAGCTTTGTCAATTTACAGGAGTCATCAAACGTTGTTTCACTTAAATTTCCATCATAAACAAATCATACTATTCAGTTTTCTGGGGCCGCATGACCCCGCGGCCAAAGAATTCGCTGATAAGGCCAAATCGATCTCTGCTGCGATGCAGTTCGCTATTGAAGAGATCGTGCTGGTCCGCCGATTCCACCTGTCGTTTTCGTATTGCCTTGATCGTGGCATGCTGTGGCGCACATACAGGGCATTCCGCATCCTCATCAGTTCTGTCCAGACATCGCTGATGGAAAGAGTGCTTGCAAAGAAAGTGGACGACTGGTAACTCCAAACTTCCTCCACAGGACATGCAGCGACGCGCCTGGAATACTACTGGCTTTGTGCCCAATTCCTCAATCTCCTTCTTCTTGCTCTCTGTTTCACTGCTGTAACTGGATATCAAACGACGGTTCTGCGAGCAAAGTCAATTATCTGCCGCCTAACTGGCCAAGGGCTAATGATACGTACCGTGGAAATCTCCTTGCGTTCCCTCTCAATGTTATCGCTCAGATATTTCTTTATCATACCCATTGTCACAACCGCATTATTGCTCAGCGCTTGAATGACTTGTAATGGTGCCATTAGTCCGTCTTCGTCAATTTTTCGCAAGACAGCATTCAGTTCGTCCCCCGCTTCTTCCAGAATTTTCGGGCTGGAAGTGAAGTACGCTAGAGCATCGATGTATAATTGCGGCTCTTCTGGTCCATACTTTCTCAGTGCCTTAATCACACCCTGAGTGTCCTTCGCCGCGGTGTAGGAACGGAATATGTCGGAGCGCAGGCCTTCTTGCTCCCTGACGAGTGTTGTTCCCTCCCGGAAGTTGGACAGGTCTGAGAGTAGGAGAACATTGGACGTTGAGATAGGTATCTGTCGATTGTGTCAGATCCATGATATTCTCCGAGATCGAGGTAACCCTTACATCTTTGCCTTCTATCAATTTCTTGGCTTTGTTTTCCCACTCTTGTCTCTCGCTTGCATCTTTCTTTCTTTTCGCAGTATCCAGGTACATCTCAAAAAGAGTAGTGTAGAGGTCAATTTTGTCCTCCTTTTTCAATGACTCCTGTTTAATGAGAGCTTCTAGAAAAGTGATGAACTCGTCTGGATGGTCGACGAACGCGGAAAAGGCAGTTCTTGGTTTAGGAATTTCATAAGTTGGAGTTACGTCAAGGCTTTTCTCCTCTGAAGTCACTTGAGCTTCAGAAGGCTGTGCTTTTGTCCCACCTGTACCCACGTAAGGCAAGGGCAGCAGAGCTGCCAGGTTCTGAACGGCGCTTCCCGACTGCGTCTCGGTCTTCACAGGAAGCTCCGCTTCCTTCTTCGGCCGGTACCTACCGGTATAGTAATCTATGAATAACTGCGTTGTCTCACGTGGACAATGTCCTAGCAAGACACGAGCATACTTCATCAGATTTGGATAGGCCTTGTTCCACATCAGCTCCCAATTCCAGATGGATAGCAACAGTTTCTACGAACCACTTCGGCGTCAAGCCTCCAAATATATTGCAACGCCTCTGCATATTTTTGCGAATCTTCAATCAGGATGTCCACGACCATGTCATGTTCACCGTGCTTGGTGGCGAGGTAGGCAGCCTGCTCAAAATATCCGCCTTGACGACACATCGCTATGGCTGTTTCGAGATCGAATTTCAGCTCGCCAGGAGCTTTGATGAAGGAGTCCAGCTTGCTCGTGTCTTTCAACTTCGCATAACAATTCAACAGCAAGGTAGTATGATCTGCGGTCGCTCTTTCATGATCATGTAACTCCTCTAAGTATTCGATGAGGTTATGTATCCGTTGTGTGTCCAGGAACTTCCCTCAATGTCAATATGTAGGATTCGGTCAACATAGGGAGATAAGAGAAATTCTGACCTTCCGAATAACTTGAGAGGGCTCAGTGTTATCGATTGCTCGAAGGTATTGTTGCATTGCAGTATCATAGTCCCCTTTTTGATATAAGTAATCACCATATTTGCGGAAAATCACGTTTTGTTGCAGAGTATCAACGCCGGCTTTCTGGGCGAGATTGATGGCAAGAATGTAAAGATTCCTCTGGTACAAAATCTCGAGTTTCTGCTGAAGGCTTTTCTCGTGATAGCGATAAATCTGCAAAAATATAAGCCAAAGTACTTTTCAAAATAGGATCATGGTATGTACCTTCCCATCAATGGTAATGAGAAATAGGTCCCCCCATATCGTGAATACGCTCTTTGCAGGAGAGACAAGGACCTCCGAATGGGCTATAAACTTCAAATCCGTATCGAGCAGCGTGAAAGTCGAGGTATTGAAGATATCATCAACCTGACTCACGCCAAGCCTCCGCAAGGAATCTGACTTCGAAGTTTTCGGTGGGCACACCAAGGCAACATAACCTCTGAAAAGATTAAGCGAGGACTTGGGGCTGTCAAAAGCATAACTGGGCCCACGTCCACGGGGTCCATAGGTGTGGATAGCATCCTCCCTAGCAATCAGAATGTCTCCCGTCTCCTTTTCCAAGGCCATACAGCCAAGTCCGCAGCCGGCGTCTTCCAACACTCGTGCAGGTTGTCCCTGGCCCCGTCCAGCGATTGTCAATGTGAGGATTCGATTGGTAGTAGCGATGTACAAAATCGTCGTGTGACCCCTTTGCGTTTCCAGCCCCGTAATAGGCTCCTCAGACTCAAAGACAATACGTTGTCTCGCACCACGGTCATTGATTAAATCGCCCCGGATGATGGCGACGGAGCCATTCGCGAACCCTACAGCAAGCTGGGACAGATCATCTAGAGCTGCAAAAGCAGACACCTTCGATAATCAGCATGTATGGCACTATCCACAGAGGGCGCGATATACTAACTGGAAATGGTCTCCTGCCGTTCTGCACAGATAACGTCGAAAGACAGCGCGGTGCCCCGGTTTTCTTCCCGATCTCGTCAAGCGCCCAGACCTTGAGGACGGGCTCGTTCGGTAGATCCTCCGCGATTGTAACTAGAAGCGATGTGCCCTCAACCTGCTTCATATGCCTGATGGAACCCGCATCGTGGGCCTTGAACGAGCGGACAACCTTAAAGGATGACGACACGATATGGACGACTCCATCATTGGTGCCAAGGAAGAGGTTATCGGAGCCGGTGCAAAGGCAAGCAACGTCATCCTAGAATGGAAATATGTCAGTAGGACAGTCGAAGTCACAAAAGGCGTCAGGCTGGAGGCAGAAGCGTACGTTGAACACCGAGGAGCTCTCCTCTGGAAGCTTGACTTGCGAGACTTCAAAGAAGTTGAATGTTTTCCACTGTTTCACTATGTGAGTCGAAATCTATGACGACAGACACAGAGATGTCGTACCGAAGTCAGAGCCATTTGCCTTGAACCCGCGCCATGAGCAGCAATGATATGCGCGGGGGTTGAAGATGGGTTGTCGCAGAGCTCCAGGCGGAGTGGAAACAGTGTTGGATGGAGCTCCGCGTGGCGCTAGGCAGTTGTCCCACCCGTGCTTATCTGACGTACCCAACCAGTCTGCCGGGAGGTTAAACATCAGCACACTCATGAAAGTTTTAATTAAAACGAACGTGGTCTATATATACATTTGTTTTCCTATCTTTCTTTTATTTAGTGAATTGATCAAAAATGCCAAGAGACATGAACAATGCTTCATCCTAAGTCAACTGAAGCCTTCATCAATGTTCAACCAAGATGCGAGCTTCATGAATAGTAATACAATGGAGCCATGAAGTGTTGCAAAGGCATCAATTCTGTGATTTTACTAATCGAATACTAAAGTTAAATTTGTACTATTGCTTTATTATGAAGGTATCTATACTACTGCAATTCTGGTATATGTACAGAATGAAGCCCGTTTAATACAACCCAACATGTTGCCTATCACATTAGGCGCTAAAGATAGATAGAGCAGATTGATGACCGGCATCAAAAACCAGAAAAACCACCCACAATCGCAACCGTACTGTTGTAGGCCTAGGTGAGGGTATCAACACTCACTGCCGCCCTCTGAGTCTGTGTAGAGGAAGACTGGGCGCTTTGACCACTGCAACGCCTCAATTCTTTTTCAACTTCCCAGCTTTGCTGGAGCCAGCTCCCTGCGTCTTGGATCACCTGATTTATATTAAATGAATCCATTCCACCAAGCAATCCCTGGCCATCCTGTTGTTCTGTTGTAGGCGTTGAGCCAGATAATGTCAACTGGAGGGCATGAGATGACCCCTGTACTGAGTTCTCGGTCTCTACCTGGTCGAACCCGGTAGCTGCAATTTGTGACGCTTCCACGTTTTTGCCAGGGATCGCATGGGCTGGTGCATCTTGCTGCTGAAGACCACCATCTGAAGAAGATGAGACACTTCGAGGCGGAGACGACGACAGCGCAAAGCATGTCTTCTTTCGTCGCTTAAGGCTTGATAGAGTCTTTGTAAGACCAGATCCTGGTTCCATCCAAGGTTCAGACTTCTTGGATGTGCTGAAGGTAAATGGTGTAACTGCATCAATCATGGCCTGGGTATTCAGTGCTTGGAATCTCTCAGTTCTAGCTGTCATTGGAACATTGTCACTGTGTCGCTCCGGTGTTGTGTTAATGTGAGAGAACGGTGTGATCCTGTTGGCAGTGGACTGGTGGTCTGGATGACTAGCAGCAGACTTGGGTTGAATTCCGCATTTTGGTGTTGTAAGATCATCTTGAAAAGATTTTTGCGCAAGCAGTAAGGCTGCCTGTGTGGAAATCTGTGCATCGTCATCTTCCCGGTCATTCTGCGTACCTCGCTCACCATGCAGCTCAGTTGAATGCAGCGAAATCATACGATCAGACAGTCCTTGATTTCCTGGCACTACTTGAGCCGATGGGATTTGTTCACTTCCTGTTGAGTTCGAAGCAAGATTCCTCGATCCGGAAGGTTCTGCACCTGGCCCAATGCTTGCTCGCAGTCGGGTAGAATCTGGTCTACGACCATGGTCATTAGGACATATCGAGTCGTGCTTTTGGTTTGAAGAACCGCGTGCAGAGCTTGGAAGCTCCTTGGCCTCCTGAACACTTATCTCTCTTTGAGGCCCAGTCATACCAGACACATCTCCATCTGCAGCCCGCGTCCACTTTGATGGGCTCGAGGAAAACTCCTCAGGTTGAACAGGATTCTTGGGTCGACGATACCTAAACTCTGGAAGGTGCGAGGACGGCGGAACAATGTACACCGAGGATCGTCTAGATCGATTCTCGGCAGGATCTGCTACAGCATGTTGTAGAGCGGGAGCAATAGATTTTCCCTGGGGTCGAGAGGCATCAGCCTCATCCACGATTGGGGGCTGAACTGCACCACGAGCGTCTCGTTGCGGCGAGAGTCCTGAGGCGTGCGATGCATTCGAGGAATCACGTGGGGAAGGTTTCCTCTTAGCACCACATAAATCTGCGGGCCATGAGGGAATATTTCGAGAGGAAGTTGGAGAAGTCGCTGTTTGAGAACTTTTCTTTGCAATCTCCTTGACTCTATCACGGCGGCCTGCATAGAGAGGAGTAGGAGATTTTGGTGGATCTACATCACGAACATTGATGGTCATGTTAGATTTTCTCAGCCAATCACTTTTGAATGTTCTATCAGAAGAATTTGGTCCTGATTCTGTCGATGCCGTGGTGTTTTCGATCCAAGGTAGCGATCTTCTTTGCTTTTTCCGAGCGTTGGATGAAGCCCCTGAAGCTACGGAAGCCTCACGCGGATTTGAGACTTCTGAACCCCCGTGGTTATCTGTTTCTGGTCCTGGGAAGACAGTGCTTCTCTTCCTAACTATTTCTCCGGGCTGGTTGCCTCTCCCCATGGTTGCTGAAGGCTCTTCGGTACAGCGTTTCTTGACATCGGTTTCTGGTATCACCCGTCCTTCCACAGGAGCTGTCTTTGCGCAAGAATTGATCTTCTTGAGATTGCTTAGCGAATCCCGCCATTGCTTCCTCTGCTTCTTCCACGGATTGACCCAGCCATCGTCGAATGGACCCCTGAGCGAAGCGGAAGCAATGAAGAGTGGCTTTCCTTGCAGGTAGGACTCGCCCAGCTTCTCGATCCTCCTCCGCTTCGCAGCACGGGTCGACTCGTCCAGTTCATCGTCCGATCCAAGCACGTCATCTATATCGGAATCATTGGTCGACAGCTCTTCGAGGATAAGAGGCGAAGTCGGTCGGCGGAGGGGCATCGGGGCTGGTGGGAACAGTCGTAAACGTTGGTTTTTCTTGTTGCTTGTGCTGCTGCAGTAAGTCCCTGCATAGGAGCAGCAGAAACAACAGGAAATCCAGAGAAAGCGGCATGCATCTCTGCCAGAGCGTAGGCAGAGCAACAGTTGTTCAAGAAACCTGCTTGGACAGTGAGGTTGTGGCTCTTTGTCCCAACAAGGCTGCAGCTCCTGGGCCACTGGGCCACGCGAAACCACTTAACGCGTGAGATCCAGCTCTGCCCAGGCAACGCGTCTGCTGACGTAATCGGCGCTACTGGCCCGGGCCAATCATGCGGGAGTTGACATGCATTGCGGGGAGCGAGTTTCTCCGGCGCCCGCTCAGCCCGATTCGGCAAGTAGTTGTCACCTGCGCCGGAGGTCCACTGTGGCCCGTCGCCCACGGACCAGAATTGCCTCCCGCTTGGGCCGCAGGGCGGTGACACCCGATAAGACAGGACAATTCATCCATCAAGGGCGCTTTTATACACACCATATTATTGCTAGTGAGCGCACATTCAAGATACTCTTCTTCCTTCCATTGCATCACCCTTAGGGTGCATCTCTTATCGCCTGTCTTTATCATGATCTATTCAACTAAACTCTTGCACATTGTGCTTCATGGATAGCAATCTTCGCGTTTTACCGCAGGACGCGCCGAGAACTTGTCGGGTACAACCGCAAATCAAAACAATACCGTGTTGAACCGCCACAATGAGCAAGGAGCCATGGCTCGACTCACTCCCAGATGACTGGGTGTCGCAGCCACCACAGACACCTTCTCCGACTTCGCGCCCATCACCATCCCTCCCCACGGCTCCTGTCACCCAGTCGGCGCGCAAATGTATTGGATGTTATCACCGAAGTCGGATACCCCGTCCAGAGCCATCACCACGTATTAAAGCGAAAAGCACTCCGAAAGGAACCAAACAGGCGCAAGCCAAAAAAGCTGGGAATGACACCCCCAGTCCGCGTGCCTCTCCGCGATTAAATAATAGTCCAGCCAAAGGCGCGCCGAAAGGGGCTGCTAAGCCGGGAACGCCGTCTGGGAAGAAACCGTCGTCCACGCCATTGAAGAATATGGTATCGGCTCGGTCGAGTTCCAATGTCTCAAATCATACAGAAGAGCAAGGTACAGTTCAGGTGCGGCCCGTGAAAGGGGATGCAAAAGGCACGCCGGAATGGAAGCGCCGGCTTATACGCGGGCAAATGGCTCCGGATGAACGGTGCGACTTGTTTGCTCCGCTTGGTCTGGAGAGCATTTTCAAGCCTCCTCCAGCAGGATCCGAGCCCGGAGCGCAGGGATCATTTGCTAATTCAGGTCCGACCGATGATGTCAGGCGCACAAATGAGGAACCTAGCGACAATCAAAACAAACGGGATAAAAGCACGTGCTTGGCAAAAAACAAAGACCTCGAGGGAAAGGATTCGAGCACCTCAACACAAGATAAAGAACAAGATAAGGAGAACCGAGAACATCCCCCCGGATCGAACGAGAGCGGTTCTGTATCAAAACCTAACAACACTGATGCCTCACAACTCTCAACTTACGGCTTAGACGGAGTCTCAGATATGGATATCCGAATGAGGTCGGCAAGTGGGCGGGAAGAAATTCGTAATGAAGGAATAACGCCTATTTTGCTGTCAAGAACCAACACAGCAAACTGTCGAACAACCTCAGGTGTACTCAAATCAGCGCTAAAACAACTAAACGGCAAGCTCGAGAACTTGTCCCAAAACGCCGCCGACAGGCCAGCTTCAGAAACTGGAGGCGGAGAAGATAACACCCAGCCGGAGGATCTCCTTGACGTGACCAGCCAGTCTCTGCCAGCGGATCTGTCAACGGGAACACAAGAATTTATAAAAACGAAGCCGTTTGTGAATTTTCGCCGTGGGGGTTACGACGATGGCTCTTTCCACATGCGACGGCTGAGCCCGTCATCCTTCCCATCGCAAGCCCTATCATCTTCTCCACTAACCGACTCGAAAATTCGAAGTTCACCACCACCATACGACGCACCCAGTACTCAAGATCGTCAACCCAACTCTCCCGGCGGATCCCAGTTACCTGCCGTCACTCTGTCGCCACCCTGGGATTCTGGGCCCGATAGACCAGACTCCCACAAGATGAATTCCTCAGGCAGTCCCCTGAAACTATTTGGGAACCACGACACATTCACAAACAACAAGTTACTTCGACGAATGAGTCAATTTGAGGAGACTTTTGAAGGTGTCTCTGAGGAGGACGAGCCGGTCTCTCCCTCTTTAGGAGTGAGACGGAAAAGGGCAAATCGTAGTCTTCCAAATCTGAGGCGCAGATTGACCAATGATCAATCATCTCAAAAGACTACGCGTCCAGAGTCACAAGATGCGGCTGATCCACACATGAACCGCTTTGGAAGTGGTCAGCTGGATAATTTCGACTTCGAAAATGAGACTTCGCCCCGCATTGACGTCCCGCGACGTTCATTTGAGGACCAAAGGCCACTCGCTGGTTTGCAATCCCGATCTTTTTCACGAGACTCCCGAAGAGAAAATCTCCGGAAGGCGAAAAGCCTCGATTCAATTCCCGAGAGAAGACGGTTTCTACGAGATCGGCAGCGAATTGCCTCGCGGAGACTTGGGGCCAGTCAACCGGCACCTGTCACAACTTCGCCACGCCCGGATAATAGTGAAATCAAGGGCGTACTTCATACCCCAGGTAGGAGTTCGATTCCTAAGCGACGTCGAATCCTGCAGAAAGCGAGTGAACAACTTGATGATCATCAACGGGAAATGGATATGCTCGCCGGATCCATGAGAGGGTTGTCATTGCTTCAAGTGAGCCTGGAGCGCCAGGGCATCAATTATGACACACAGAGTGGTGTAGACTTCTCGCAGCCGACTCGGCGATCAAGATCCCCGACTCCAAGTCAAATGGGAGCCATCAGGGACCAAACTTCATCGAAACATGCCCAATCAAAGCGTAGCGACAAATCAAATGGAGTTGATACTGTCCCGGAAGCTCGGAAACGCTCCCTCACTACGCAGGACTTTTTAGATGAGGCTACCAAGATCATGAGTATGATCCGCGCGAAGGGCAAATACAAGAGCGGCTTGGCGAGTGTGGAGGAATCAGACATGGCAAGTGTCACCAACGCAGATGAGACCTATACCGAGGAGTCCAGCCGGGAGAATCTTTCACGTCCTCCGAGTCGTGATGGTGTGGATATGCGAAAGTTAAGAGAGCCTCAGCAACTGGATCCGCGTATTGCCAGTCATCTTCGAAAATTTGAAGACAAAGATGATACGGAGCTTCTCATGGGCGCCTCTGTCATGTCTTTGCATCTCGATAAGGAACAGAAAGCGAGGACCAACAAGAAAGAGGGTGGTGATGAAATTGAAAGCAGCCCTCCAAACACTCGAATTCGAAATAATACCCGCATACAACGCAAGCGGAAGCATTCCCAGTCAGATGATGACCAACCTAACCACGAAGATCTCTTGACCGTGAAGACTAGTAGCCCCAATGGACATCCGATCCCAACAGCCTCATCGAACAGTTCCAACGCTAAAGGTGTTATTCCGTCTGATATGGTATCACACCTGATTCCCGAACAGGTCAATGGGATGGTCTACGACCGTTCGACTCATACGTGGGTTAAAAAGAAGGCCGGCGGATCAATGAACGGATCAAGAGACGACAGTGACGATGATCCATTTGGCAGTATTCCGGACCTCAGCGTAGATGAATTAGAGGAGATGATGAGGGTCCAAGAGTTGGTCTCTTCTAATGGGAAGGGCAGTCAGCGTCCTGCGGGACAAGGGGCTAGGGTCTCAAACACACGGTCCAATCTCGATCACCCAGAGAGCCAACCCCTTGATGCTCGGCCCAGGACACGAGATGGAGCTCCCTCCGTTCCGGATTCGAGCTCCGTACAGTCTAAATTGACACGCTTCACCTCAAGTGGCCCCAGGCCGGAAACTAGGGCTACCTCCTGGGGTTCTGAAGATTTGACAGGGAATGATAAGCATAATTCGGATGATGCTGACAGGAACCAGCGCCTCAAGGACATCGAACATGAGATTAAGCTTCATGAGGGCCGTACACATACCCTTCCGCGACGACCTGAAGGCTCAGCGCGTCAGCCGCGAGTTGTTACCATCAGTTTCTCTTCTCCTCTGGTGTCGCACGTTGCGTATCCTGAGGATGATGGGGAAGTGAATGAACAAAAGTCCCGGCCCTCTCAAGGGAGATCCTCTGGCCCTGAAGGAAATTCCCAAGCCATTCCAAATCCAGCAGGATGCCGGCGCACATCACTTGATGGAAAGCCTTTTGTTGGTCGCTCGATATCTCGGATAGATGAGCAAAATGAAGAGACGTCTGACGAGCTGAGTCTGGTTCGCCGAGACACACCCACTCCTCTCTCGAATGGCGTTCAGAAGTCGGTGATTTATCCGTCATCTGCTGGTCATGATACCAGTTACAGTTTCCATCTCAGTCCGCTGCCCGATTTTACTGTCAACCAGATTGACGACCCTCTGCAACTGGAAGTCAGCTATATCGCCCAACGCACTCATCCTTCCTCGTTGCGTCAGGTGCATGGAACGTTCGCTCTTGCTGCAGAGGATTTGGTAAAGCATATTACTGATGCGGAGCCGTATGAGCCGTATTGGGAGCATCTTCGGCGACTGAATCTCCGGGGAAAGGGTCTTATCACTCTACACAAGCTGAACGATTTCTGTCCTCGCCTTGAGGAACTGGATGTCTCAGAGAACGAACTTGGCCAGCTCAGCGGTGCTCCGTCTACGCTGCGCAATTTGTCCATCCAACAAAATTGCATCTCAAATCTGACAGCGTGGGGCCACTTGGTTAACCTTCAATATTTGGACGTTTCGGGCAATCAACTCGAGTCGTTGGATGGTTTCTCTGGATTGATTCACTTGCGGGAACTGCGAGCAAACAATAACAAGATTCGAAACATCGACGGCATTCTCGACCTGAATGGGCTCTTGCGTTTGGAGCTGAGGCACAATGCGCTGACAATGGTGGACTTTGAAGGAGCCGAACTGTAAGTCGTTACCGAAGTTTTATCAGTGGTACATTTACTGAACACCTTTTTGATACAGTACACGTCTACGCGAAATCGACCTCAGCCATAATGAGCTGAGCGCCGTTCGAAATATAGACTTTCTTCCGGCTCTTGAGTCCCTTGATCTCAATACGAATCAGGTCGGGGAACTTCATTCCTCAATGCCGATGCGCAATATACGGTTTTTGAGACTCTCGAACAACCGCCTCCGCTCATTCGATGCCGCCATCTTTCCCGGTCTGACATTGCTCTATCTCGACAGGAATTACCTGTCAACGGTCAATGGATTGGAGAAATGCAGCCACCTTGAGGTGTTGTCTCTTCGAGAGCAAATGTCTCTGCAATCCAATGAACCCGCATCCATCCTTGATATCGATATCAGTGTTATAAAGGATATCCGCAAGTTATTTTTATCTTCTAATCGCCTATCGGAGCGAGTCCTGTCGCCTTCGGCCCCTGCTTTAAGTTTACAGTTGCTTGACGTAGCGTCTTGCGGCCTCAGGTGCCTTCCCGCTCACTTTGGGGCGAGCTTTCCGAACCTCCGAGTTCTCAACCTCAACTTCAATGCTCTGACGGAGCTGAGGGAGATAGCAGGAATGAACGGATTGGACCGCTTGACAGTGGTGGGAAACCGGATCAGCAGGCTGAGAACGCTCTGTCAAGTCGTAGGCAGGCTTGGCAGAACAGGAAGATATGACCACAGTTCTCTTCGAACTATTGACCTACGGGGCAATCCCTTACCGTTGGATTCTACCCCCCAGCGGTCTCGGGAAGTGGGCGGAACGAAAGCAACGCGAAGACGTTGGAATTCACGCGGAAACAGGCCGATGGGCAAAAAGGACAGGATGAGGGTCGGCACACGGCCCTTGCTACGTTTGGGCGCTGCGCCGATATTGCACTGCCCGAACTGGCGAACGAAATGAGCAAGATCGATTCTGAGCCGGAGGTGGAGATCGACGATCCATACACTATTCCTCCGGCGGATGCGGAGGCCGATCGAAAGTATCGAGCCCGCTTGGATGAATCGACGAAGGTGAGACGCATGGTGCTGGAGCTAATGCTTTATGCTGGATCTGGCGGGGCAGTCAAGGTTCTTGATGGGTTAGAACTGCGGCCGATCTTGGAGGAAGAGAAGGCGGAAATGGACCGGGTCTGGAACAGACTGGAGGATCTGGGCGTTTTCAAGAGGAAGTAAGGGGTTTTCCGTTAATGGGCGTTGTGCTTTGGACGTTTGGTTTTCTTTTCGGTTGCTCTTCAATGCATGGGCGGGTAAATTGGGTTCTCTTGGATTAGTCTCTGTTTGCTGGCCATGGAGCCAGGACTTGTATACGATATGTGATTTAGTATAGCATTCGGCCGGTGTTAGGGTGGGCCATGGAATGGGATTGAGGACCAAGGTTGTCCTTAGCTTTAAGATTTTCCTGGTTTGAATAATATTGGATGATCTTCCAAGTTCTTTTCACTTTTTGCCTTTATGTGGTGATGCAGCTTTTTTTAAAAAAAACAATAATAATAATAATGTAGGTTTTTGTTATTTACCTAGGATTCAAAGAAGTTTTTTTTTTCACTGGAAACTTGATTGATGGTATTGTTGGATTGGGTGTGAGTTATATATATTTTGTCTACCTGGTACTAAAGACAGACCCCTGCCCATCCACAATCATGGCGCATTGCTACCATTCATCATCGAGGTGAGCATTCAGCAATTAATAGTATCAGATTAAATAATGCAGGCAACCCAGAAGAATCTAGCCAGATAGGAAAGCACCTGATCATTGCAGACAATTGAGTCGAATCGGTTGTCGGCCAGAGGAAGGAGAAGGCCATAATAACTGTACTTACGAAGCTTAACCTTTGTCCGCACCAACATGAAGTTGCACGCCAAAGAGCGTAATTCGCCAGAGAAACTGTTAAAAAAAAATCCCCATTCTTTAGCTGGCATTGGCATATCAATTCAGGCCAAAAAATAAATAAATAAATAAAACAAATAAATAAAAAAAATAAAAAATAAAAAAAGGAATATCTATGGATATTATAGCCATCCCCGCACCTCATTCCTATCAGCATTAGGTAATTAGTCATTCTGCGTGATCCCATGATCATGATCCCATGATCTTAGGTATATAGTGTCGGCCCAAGAAGCCTTAACTCAATTACTACTAACCAACAAGCAGAACAGCCACAGTGGTCTGCATTTACTCCAGTTGGTAAGAGTAGTAGTCATGGTATTAATATTAATCTGTGAATCTGGAGTACGGAGTATAGATGTGGAAACACGTTGCCAGCAGGAAAGTTCCTCTGTGAAGTATAAACCTTGACAGAGTCAGCCTCTCTTGACAGGAAATGGGCATTGCTGCATGTCGACCTCGACGTTGGGTATGCCCCTCTCTCGCATCGGGCAGACGACAAACTGTGGCGGCGCGAGGGTTCTACGGCGTTCTGTCCGAGCTGGTAGTCTGGTGCTGGTTTTCTGGAAGCCAGTGCCCCGGAGATTGGTGTGGGGACCAGGAGTAATTAACTATGACTAGAGTCTAGGTAGGTAGTCTACTGCTAGCACCTCCCACCTGTTCACGCACGATGGGCAATTTCGCTCAGCTGGTCAAGTTAGGTAGATGCTATTACTAGCAGATGGGCATTAGTTGCGCTGACCAACTGTTCTGGAATCAACCAAATCGGCTGTCTGGTGACTCTGGTCAGATCGCGAAAAACTGCTCCGTAGTAGCGGTCTGGTTCTAGCGAAGAGGCCCACAGTCTAGCATCAACAATAAGGGCAACTTCTTCCGGATGTCGAGCAAAGAAGGATCTTAGTATTAGTCATGAGCGATTAATCTACTCGACGGGAAAAACAGCGCAGAAAGCCGACTGACGGAACGGTGAGCCTTGAGACCTTGACCCGTTGAGGCTCATTCCAGGCTGCTTCCTTGCGTCCGCCAGTTCGCCCTGGCATGGCGAGTTTCCACCCTGCCAGCCAGCGAGACGCGCACGTTGCCGGATGATTGGCAGCAGCGGGAAGGCATTATTCCTGCAATGTCGGCCACGGTCCGTAGACAACGTCCATCCCGTCAATTCATCAACCCCCCAACATCGTCGTCGTCGTCATTCATCACCTGCAGATGGGGTGTGACGGATCAGTCTTCATCAGTCTGACGCAGTGAACCGAAAGCATCCCGACAGTTGTGGCATGTAGCTTGTGGTATGTAGCGGGCATTATCCTGTACTACTAGTGCGGGATCGCTTCCATTGCCTTGGTACCACTTATTTGCTGCAGCAGCACAGTAGTTATCTCCTTATCTTGCGTACAGTTGCAGGATTACTGTCATACAAGTACTACCTTGATAAGAATGAATTCCAAAGCTCCTATACACTGATACATTGCTCTTCTGTTATTGTAGTGTCTCAAGGACTGTCACACTGTGCATCCTAAGTTCCTACCAGTAGCCGATAGAACGGACACAGAAGGCGGTGACGGGGACCCGCGTCATGTCGTCAACTCCTGCTGCTGCTTCAGCTCGTCTCGTCCCAACGCACTCTCTTGCAGCTCCTAATCCAAGCTCTCTGCCAGACACCGCCTGTAGCATTGGCCTGCCCTGCAACGTGCTGCTGCTGTGAAGATCGCGCCCCTTGCCCGTTGGCGAGCTCCGCCCGGGTGTGGCTTTCCCTTGCTGCTTCCGCCATCCGCACCGCCTATTGGGCTGTCTTCTTCTCTCCGATCGTCCTTCGCGCCGTCTCCGTCTCTCTTCTCTCTTCCCTCCCTCGCACCTTGCCAGCCCTGCACCCCCGTCCCTGCTGAGCTCGCTCCTCGCCCCTCGTGAACAGCCCCCCGAGGCCGTCTGCCCAATGTCCTCCCCATGTCCAGACCTGGTTCCGCATTTGCTCATGCCCCGCCTGGACCCCTGGTGACGCCGGCTGCTTCTGATCCCCAGCACTGCGCCAACGGGGACGCCCAGCGCCGCCCCGACCACGGCCTGCCTGGCCATCCCCAGCGCGAGCTGGAGCACGAGCGTCACCAGCGGACCCCGTCGGACTCCGGCGATGCCTCCCGCGCCCTTGTCGACCGCATCCCGTCTCTCTGGTCCTCCCAATCCGCCTCCAATGCCTCCCTCAGGAGAGCCAGCACCGCCCCTCTCGACCAGCTCCGGCATTCCCACGTCGCTTCGTCGCCTTTCCGCTCCCAGAGCCCCCAGCTGTCCGAGAGGGACAGTATCTTCGCTACCCACTATCTCCCGTCCGACTCTAACGATGCCCCCTCCCCTACACCGCCGCGCTCTCCTGTGCGAGATGCAGACCAGCCCCGCTGCATTGGCATGATATCGAGCCCCAGAGATGCTCCTGTCTCGTCCACCGCCGCTGCTGTCTCGAGTCCGAATCCATCCCGACCCCCCGTCGACACCACGGCATCGCCCTCGCCCTCCCTTGCTTCCGCCGCGGACGACTCCGCTCTCCAGCACGACCCCTACCACCGCCAGCACCCGTCGTGCGTCTGACGCTCTTCTCTCCTCCCCTACAGTGCCGCTGGCCGGTCCCACGTCGGCTGGGTGCGACAGCAGGAGACGGTCGAGAGCTCCAAGGTCGCCGGGACGCACCGAATCGCCATCCGGGAGACCTTCCATCCACTTCGCAAGATCGTGTCCGAAGGCGCTGGCAACGACGCTCCCGTGTCGAAAGATCCGGACCGCAATCTCCTGCCCTCCGCTTTGGCTGACGCGCCCCGTTTGGACCATATCCCCATGGTCCGTCCGTCCTACCCCGACCACCACGAGAGAGCAATTGCCGAACCCTGGGCGGCGGTACGGCACCACAGACATGGTGATGGCACGGTGGATGTGACCTGGGGTACCAAGTTGGACCACGGTTCGAGCCGGGGTCGGAGCACCCGCGTGGAAGAGTCGATCGAGGCCAATCTGACCAATGCGGAGCCAGCGGCTCATGTGCGGAGTCGCAAGTCCAGTCACTATCTCGGGTTGTTCAAGGAGAACACCACGTCCCCCGACCGCAAGAGACGGGAGGACCGTGGGAGGGGGCTGGAGTGTGAGGAGAACGCCGTGGAGCCGGAGGATGATGAGCGGCAGTATGAGGAGGAGTCCGAGTCTCAACACACGCCGCGACCGTCCCATGCTACGCTTCATCTTCCGGCCGGAGAGGAGAGCGCGAAGCGCCATCCTCCGTCCTCCGAACTCTCGAAACCGCTTTTGGAGGACACCCAATCGCCATCATCCTTGGCCCAAGAGACTTCCGAGTTGGACAGCACCAGAGATGCGGACACCCCGCGCCGTCCTTCTCGATCGCTCCCTCGTTCCTTACTGGAGGAGATTCGCAATTTTCATCTGACTTCCGGTGGCGCTCGTGGTGGTTCTTTTTCTCAGAGCATCCCCACACAGTATGCGGACCGTGCTCGAAACAACTTCGACAAGGAGAGCAGAGACTATCGTAGCCAGTCTCCAGATGCGGATGTGGAGCGTCAGCAAGTGTCGGTCCCAGAGGAGGACGAGGACGAACATATTTCGTCGGCCTTGTACTTCCCGCACGAGCCGACCGCGACTGAGGACCCGTACCACCACGAGAACAAGACGCGATTGGGCGGTTCTGAACCAGAAATTGGCGGCCATGTGGACATCTCTCTCCGATCCCGGCATGACAGGAGCATCTTGCATGGCGACTTCCAATCGACGAGCGATGCGGAAGACAAGTCTCTGGCGACCATCTCGGAATACAGCCACGAATCCACGTCCGAGTCCGAAACCGTGTCGGCCGACGAAAGCGCCGTATCCACTCGGGAAGAGGAATCCAGCCTGACGGACGACGCGGAGCTGACCCCAACGGCGACACCGACCCAGGGACAACGGTATGCCCGTCCGCGACGCAAACATGCCCAGACGCGTCCGATCGGAGCGGTGGAATTGAAGCCGTATCGCCATCAGGTTGGTGGACATACAACGGTGTTTCGGTTTTCGCGTCGTGCGGTTTGCAAACAGCTCAACAATCGTGAGAACGAATTCTATGAACGGATCGAAAAGAGGCATCCTGAAATGCTCATGTTCCTGCCGAGGTTCGTCCTCATCATCATTTCGAGCGTGTTCGCCCTATGTCTGACAATTTGATTCTCCAGGTATATTGGTGTGTTGAACGTAACCTTTTCAAAGAAGCCAAAGCAGTCTAAGGCCAAACGCGATGATAGCGCACAGCATGGGGGACCCGAGGCTGTCGACGAGCATAAGCGGTCTGATGAGGCTGCGACTCAAGATCGAACGACGTCTCAGACCTCAAAGAATCCGCAACAACCTAGAATATTCAGTCAGCAGCAGGTGACTGGGGTGATTCCGAAAGTGATCCTGGAGAATAACAGACACATCATTCCTTCTGACCTTTTTCTGCCTCAACGACCGAGGACCGCGGACGAGGCAGGATCGTCTCGAAAGGCCCTGTCTGAAGAGGGTCCTGGATCTGACAGCCAGACCCCTAAGAGCAGTTCTGCCAACGATGTGCCGGCCCCAACCTTGAAAAGGCACAATAACAGCTGGGGAGCGACGACAGTTAATCGCAAATTACAGGAGCAGGTCCTTCGGGAGGTATTCAGCCCGCCCACGATTCACCACCACCACCACCACCACCACCACCGGCGACATGCGCGCAATCATGCCAGTTTGCCCAGATACCGCTCCGATACCGCGCACCGCAGGACCAACCTCTCCGAGGATCAGACCTCCAGTCGCCGCGCCAGCGGGGACAAGTCGCCCGCGAAAAGTCGTGCCATTGACATTGTCAAGAATGCGCCCCAGGACCAATCCGCCCTTTCAACATCAGCCACTCTGGAGAGACACTCGAATCCGTTGGAGAAGGTACGGACGGCCGACAGTCCGCCGCGCCCCAGTTCGGTGACCAGGGATCGGCCGGTGAGGCGACGCCATTCCGGAAGTGGTTTGCAGAGACGGCGGAGGAGCATCACCAGCGGCGATCGTGGCGATCTCATGTTCTTTGAAGATGATGGATATGGTGGAGACGGGGAAGATGAGATCTTTACTATGGAAGGTGATGCATCCATTCCGCCATCTCCTTCGGTGAAGGCCAATGGGTCTTCCAAGCACACCACCCCTGCTGATCGGTCTCCTACCAAGACCACCACCTCTCCTCCTGAGCAGACGAGGCTTCCTCCCCCGATGCCGGAGGTGGAACATGTCCGCGTTCCGACGAATCCAAAGGAGGCGCAACCGAAGCGCGATGAACGAGTTCAATACTTCATCCTCCTGGAGGATCTCACGGCGGGCATGAATAAGCCATGTGTCCTCGATCTGAAAATGGGCACGCGTCAGTACGGCTTGGACGCCGACGAAAAGAAAAAGAAATCGCAACGGCGCAAGTGTCAGACGACCACGTCGCAGCAGCTGGGTGTGCGACTCTGCGGCATGCAAACATGGAACGTGAAGAAGCAGGAATATCTCTTTGAAGACAAATACTATGGTCGTGATCTGAAAGCCGGCCGGGAGTTCCAAGATGCACTGACGCGATTCCTCTACGATGGGGTCAGCTACCGGAGCGTGAGCAAGAAGATCCCCATCATTCTCGAGAAACTCGAGATGCTCGAGAATATGATTCGAAAGCTCAAGCGGTATCGTTTCTATGCCAGCAGCCTTCTCATCCTGTATGACGGGGAGCAGTCGCCCCCGAGCAAGCGGGGGGAGGACGGCAAGTCGAAACGGTCGCCTCTTGAGCGCCAAGCATCAGAGGAGGGCCACAACAACACGGACGTGCAGTTGAAGATCGTGGACTTTGCGAACTGCGTGACCGGAGAAGATGAGCTGCCGCCCAACGTGCGTTGCCCGCCTCAACATCCGGATGATGTCGATCGAGGTTACTTGCGCGGTCTCCGCACGCTTCGCATGTATTTCCAGCGTATTCTCAGGGAGGTCAGCAGCCAGGAAGACTATGTCGAACGTGGCGAAGGCGAGGCGATGGCTCTTGGTCACCGAGGCGGAGGCCATGAGGGTTCTTCCGACGGGTTTTGGGTCGAAGGAGTGGTTGAGAGTGACCCGGGGGAAGTCAGTTTCTAGATGACGTCTCTTTTTCGCATTGTGATACCCGACGTATGCACATATGAACTGCTGCCACGCCGCATGTACTGGTCAGAACGGATCTCATCGTGTGGGTGGCAGCAATGGAGTTTACCAGCTCCAATCATCATACTGCATCACATTCATCTTTCTCTACCTATTTAACCTCGCCTTTTTTTTTTCCCCCCTCCCCTTCATCTTTTTATTTCTCGCTTCTCCTGTCTTTGAATGACTGATGATATGTGATTGCACAATGGCGTCTGGTTCGGAATTTTGCTTTCCCCCCCCCCCTTTTTTCTTTCTTCTTTTTACTGTTTTCATTGGTATTCTTCGTGGACCGGACGGCGTTATGGCCGGGGCAAAATGTTAGACTGGCTAGGGATTTTGCTCATGGTGATGGTGATACGATGACCTGATTGATATATTGATACGTCTCTCTTCGGATCTGTCGTTCCGCTATTATGTTCTGGGTGATATTTGATTGAAAGACTACTTAGTATTGTCACCAGGGGGTTGTCTTCTTTCTTTCTCATCGTGTGGGTGGCTTCGTCGGGCGTGATTTGAACGATACCTCTTGGGAAGCGATTCCTGAGACCCGGAGTTGCGTTAATGCTCTTCCTCTGTGTACATACATAATTCATGTCTCTGTCATTCTAGAATGGATAATGGAATAATGTTGTGTGTTGACTGTACATACACTACGTTTGACTCACGTGTGACGTGTCAGGGGTGACACTGCTAAGACCAATCTGACCTGACATGTGGATCTGCCAAGCGTGAGAGATTTGAGACTGCAACTGGTAGATTGCCACAGTTTACTGTATGTACAGTACATATATGCTAATAATGGCTTCTTTGGAGCTTCTGTTGCCTTACGCGGGGTTTGAATTGTACTCCAGAGTAATTACTGTGTTAATTGTGGAGGAGATTACTGATAAGAGCCGGGGGCGGGACTCCGCCGGAAAGGAAAGCTAAGTTAACTTTGGTAAAGCTCCAGCCAGCTTGCCAACTCAACTCCGTCAGCGACTCAGTCAAGTCGGATCATTCATCCGATCGAGGCCGATTCGCCTCTTCTACCATCTATCTATATTACGTTTTCAGTCTAATTGATCATGTGTTGAAATGAAGATCGTGATATAATTTATATTCTCCTTCTTCTACATACATTCGTTGCCGTATGCCCGAGCGATAATCATATCGAGGGGGAGAGAGAAGTCCGGAATCCCCCCTCTCACCGCCTCGGCGTACGTATATCCATACACAGACACATCCACATCCTGGCGATATATTTTTATAAGAAAGAGGGACAAGGGCTTGCAAATAAGCCTTCGCAATGTCCAATCCAAGCGGTAACGGCCATGTCCAAGTCCAGAACACCACCACCAAGATCGACAAGCGGGATTTCGACGCCCATCGGCCGCTTCTGGCCGGCGAGGAGGCGGGTGACGCACATGGACGCGTCGGTCGTGGACGTGGACGTGCCCTGTCCGGATCAAGGGCAGACGGAAGCGGCGGCGATGATGATGATGGTCGCAGTGACGGTCTTCTGAGCGACGTGGTGGAGGAGATTGTGGAGCGGGATCGGAGAAGATTGAAGAAGGAGATTGTGAGGTTTTTCAGCTTTGTCTGGGGTGTTGTTAGCTGGTGGGTTCCTTCTTCTCTATCGCATATTTAATCTGATATTCCAATTGGTTTCTCAACTGACTGAATTACTTTCATATAGTCTCGGTGCTGGGAGTATCACCGCCTTCTCGCTTTACGGCCCTTTGCTGCTTACCCGGCTACACTATACCCAAGACCGAGTCAATGCTGTCGCGGTCGCCGCCGAGATCGCCATGTACCTGCCCGTCTCAATTTTCGGATACCTGTGTGATCGCTACTCGCCGTCTCCGGTGTCGTGTCTAGCCGGAATCCTCTTTGGAGCAGGCTATTTTCTAGCCGCCTTTTCGTACAAGAGCGGTCCGCCGGTCGACGCGGGCGGGACCGGGTGGCCGTTTTGGGTCATGGTTGTGGCCTTCGTCCTCGTGGGTGCTGGCACCTGCTGCATGTACGGGGCTGCGGTGACGACGTGCGCGAAGAACTTTGGCCGAGGGAAACACAAGGGCATCATGCTGGCCGTTCCGATTGCGGCGTTCGGCCTCAGCGGCATGTGGCAGAGCCAGGTCGGGACGTATCTCCTGTGCGAGAGACTAGAGGACGGCTCCTGCGGCGACGTGGACGTGTTTCGGTACTTTGTGTTCCTGGCGCTGTTGCTTCTCTGCCTCGGCCTCGGAGGCACGTTCGCGTTGAGGATCGTCGACGGCGAAGAGGAGGAGAAGTACATCAACGAGGCCGTCTCTGAGCTGGAGCGGAGCGGTATTCTCGGCGAGAACGACTTCTTCCGCCCCCGGGAGGAGGTCCGGGCTGCATATGGCACATTTCAGCAAGAACAACAAGAACATGATGGGGCAGAAGGGGATGAGCAGCAGCAGTCGCTGACGCTATCGGACGAAGAGCGCGAGGAGCGACGACGCCAGAAGCAACGGGAGGAAGAGGAGCGCAGGAAGAAGAACTGGCTTCTGAACCAGGAGACGCGACTCTTTCTGAAGGACCATACCATGTGGTGGCTCGCAGCGGGTTTCTTCTTCGTTACAGGGCCTGGAGAGGCATATTTCAACAATGTATGTACTGTACCTTACTCAAACATAATTACCTCACTAACAATGTCTTCTCTTCTCAGCTAGGGACTATTATCCGAACCCTGACGCCCGTTTCGTCCCCTCTCCATGCTCCACCGCCAGCAGGCCTGCCCTCGACGCACGTCAGCACCATCGCCCTGACATCGACCGTCGCACGGCTCCTGACGGGGTCTATCACGGACATGTTCGCCCCTCCAGCAACACACCTCTGGATCTACAGCCTGGACAACCCTAACCGACAACCGATCCCGCGCCAGGACGGGCCGACCTTCTCGCGCCTCGCCTTCCTCCTACCTTGCGCATTCATCCTCTCCCTCGGCTTCCTGCTACTTGCCATCCCCCAGCTAACCCTGCACCACCCGCAGCTGCTGCACGCCACGAGCGCGCTCGTCGGCTTCGGCTACGGCGCCTCCTTCGCGCTCATGCCCATCATCATCTCCGTCGTCTGGGGCGTCGAGAACTTCGGCACAAACTGGGGTCTTGTCGCCATGGTTCCTGCTGCCGGAGCCGCGGTGTGGGGGACCGTCTATTCGCGCGGCTACCAGAATGGTATCGACGCCGGGAGTGGCGGCGGCGGCGGCGGTGGTGGTGCTGACAGGCAGCAAGGCCAGTGCTTCGGATGGCAATGCTACGGGTTCTGGGCCATTGGGTGCACGCTGAGCGTGTGGGCGGCCATGATTGTGTGGACGCTTGCCTGGAGAGGATGGAGGAGGAGAGGTGTTGTAGTTTAGATTAGTTTAGATTAGATATTCTTTACTATTTTCCTTTTTTTTTGTTTTGGCAATATACATATAGATTTTAGACATTTTTCGGGAGACGCAAAGAAGATGTCTCGAGACAATCTTAGTACTATCTGTGAAATGAAATGAATGAAATGAAATGACGACTTAAAAGAAACCCCTCGTTTCTGAAAAAACCCTGTTTTCGATCTCTATCTATCCATCTAGTTCATACAATACCAAAAAAGGAATATCCCGAATTCAACAAGTCTATCGACAATAATGAACGGGTATCTGGAACAGTATCTGAAGGAAAATCAAAAGCTATACAATACAACTAACAACTGTCCTTTACGAAGCCAACCACCAATCAGCGAGCATTATGGAAAAAAAAAGGTAGTGATAGTACAATGCAAGAGCAATAAATGGTCGGTTGGTCGGTAGCCAAGATGATGGATGAAGACAGTATCCCAAGTACTGTACAGTACATAGACAGACGACCGACCAGTCATATATCCGTCGACGTCGGATCTAAACACATAAAAACCTTGTATAACCGTCTGCTGACGGCAGGGCCGATTCGTGATTCCGTCAAGGCGCCGTTCTTGTTAGCCGACTTGCGCACATCTTCCAGCATGGACGGGCCATGCTGCTTCATCCCCCTCAGCAGGTCCGTCACGCTGGGGTACTTGGCCGCGATGCCGTACGCCATTGGCGCCGTCACCCGATTGACCTCCTGCAGCATCTTGACGAACGTGTCCGCCCGGTCCTCGCCCGATTTGACCTGTCCGACCTCCATGCAGAACGCAGAGTCGTTCAGATCCATCCGCTCGCGCCGATACGGGATCGTAGAGATGTGCTCGGTGAAATTCTTGATCCACTCTGCCGACTCGGCGGCGGCATTCGTATGGTGGATCAGACACGCATGCGTGACCTGCAGCTGAAGGAGAGCGTCTTCGATGGTGTCGTCGTCCACGGGAGGAGTATCTTCCGGCTTCCGGGCCTTTTTCTTGCGTGCTCTGGCTTGATTATTGCTGCTCGATGGATCACCGAGACTATTGGTATCGTTTAGTTGCCGGAGGACTTCCGCTTGGTAGGCTCTGTTTCGCGCGTTTCTGTTCTTGCGCATCCAGGCTTCAAGTCCTTCGATGAGGTATATCACCTTGCAATTCGGATAGGCGCTTTTCACTCTGAGAACGTGCAGTTCAAGAGTTTCCGCATCTTCCTGCTCTCCTGCTGCCGGTGACGCGACCACCATATCCACAAACTCCTGTGCGGAAAGCAAACACAGCACATGGTCTTCCATCCTAATGTGCAAAGGACACGGCTCCCAGTAACCTGCCTCCTCGTTGAATGTAGCCTTAACCTTACGCCGCCATTTGACAATATTGCGGATCGAGCTGGTGAAGAAAGTTCTCTCCACGCCCAGATGCCTCATGAATTCTGTGACCTGGTTCCCAACACTCGTATCTGCAAACGTCGTGGCGAGGTCAATTATCATTTCAGGCGTGGAATTCTTCTTGTCGATCTTAAGCTTGTTAACCTCCGCGATATCCGCAGCCAGCTGCTTCTCTCTGGCTTTTTTCTCCTTTTCTCGCCTTTTTCGTTCACTCTCTGCCTCTTTCTCGCGTTCACGTTGTGCTTTAGCGGCTTCCCGCTCCCTAGCCTTGGCCTCTTTCTCGGCTGCTGACAGCTTTGGCTGTCTTCTTGGTTTTGATCGGTTCGGCGGTTTCTCAAACAACTCATCGGAGAGCAACTCATTCGAATCAGATCCATCTATTCGCGAACGACCACCCGGTTTCGAACCCGTCCCCTTCGCACTGGACGCGTCTCGACTCTCAAGGCTAGCCAGTAAGGCAGCAGTGCGATCAGAAAGCTGCCCTTTTGTTGATTTTTGAGACTGTTCCAGGAAAGAACTCAACGCATCGTCCGGCAGAGCCAACGGATCACTAAACTCCTCAATGTCATCATCATCATCGAGCGTGATCGTCCGCGCAGTCCTCGTTTTTTGAACTTCGGATTGTAATTGCTGTCCTGCCGTAGGCTCCGGAGCAGAAGATGTAAAGACAATAGGATCAGATTCTTCCCCGTCACATTTATACGTCTTTGTCGTGGTAGGTCCGGCATTCGAGCGACTCGTCGCAGAGGGCAAGGCAGGATTATCATGATTATTATCGTCGTCTGAAAAGATGAACAGGGAGTCCGTAGCCTGCGATTTCACGGTCGACGGATCATTATTTTGCTCTGTCTCAACTTCAGGGGTCAGCCTTCTTTTCTTCGCCGCAGGCTGCTGCTCCGGCTCGTCGTAGACAAACAATGATGATGATGCATCGAATTCGTCGGATAGAAAACGCGGAGAGCTGGAAATAAGGGCTGATGATGGTCGTTGATTGTTGGCAGGAGGCCTGCGGACGCTCAATGACTGCGGCTGGGCTCGACCATTCGCGGTAGGTGGAGGGGATGGACTTGAAGAAACCAGATCGATGACTTCTGGCATTTTTTTTCCTGCGGTTCTGCTTGGTTGCGAAAGTCAAGCTGAGAACGACATCTTAATGCTGTCATCGCCTGCGGACGACGCGAGGTTCCGGAAAGCGCGTCTCGCAGATCGCGGACTCACGTGACTATCATTTTGATATTCCAGCTTAGGTACGTTATCAATCCCAAGTTTACTAAATATTAATCATGATATTTCGCGGCTTCTCGTAGCGGCGTTTAAAAAAAGTAACAATCGTATATTATTACACAGTCCTCAGGATAGCAGCAGCAAGTATCGCAACCCCAATTCCGGACAGGACGAAGCCCATTGCCAGTTGCTGGAACCCCATGAACGGCCGTCTCCGGGAAGCGAGCATGTCCTGAATCTCTTCCTCGAGTCTGTCTCCTAAAGCGGTGAGAGAGAACTCGTCCTTTGCCCTTTTCTTTCCATTGGCAGCCATCCTCGCAAAGTCCTGGTCGTCCATTTCGAACAGCACCTTTCTCATGATGGCCGTCCACTCGTCGACATTCCGCGCATCTCGCAGCCAACCCGTCTCACCTTCGACGATGGTTTCCAATGGGCCGCCAGTATTGGATGCGAGAACGGGCAGGCCAGCATGCATTGCTTCCACCGGGACGATCCCAAAATGTTCGTTTACTGGGGTATAGAGCAGTAGCTTGGCATTGTGAAGGAGCGTCTGTTTGAAGGCTGTCGGAACGGAGAGGAGGAAGAGAACGTCTATGGAATCGGGAATGGAGAGGGCTGATATGACACTGTTGGATGTCGCAGTCTGCAGACCGAGATCTTGCGCCAGAGCATCGAGTTCCTTGTGATACTGCACATTCTCCTGAACACGGTTGTCGTAACCGCCTAGTAGAGTTATATACGCGTTAGCGACTATACTCTCAGGAAGAACAGACAGTAGGAAGAACTCACCTGCGATTACCAACCGCGTCCCCTTCCGTCCTTCCTTTCCCAAGCCATGATATGTACGGATCGCGAGTTCGATACCCTTTTTCCTTTCGAAACGATTGATACTGAGGAAGATCTTCTTGCCACCCCAGAGATCATCCCCGATGATGGCCTCCTCTTTCCCCACCTTGTCGGCGCCCTTCTTCTTGACCACGGGCGCCTCATCGGTGTCGACACACGGATAGACGACCTTCACATCCCCCAATTTGCCTGCCCCAAAGACCTGTCTGACGACCCCGCGTGTAAATTTCGAGTTCGCAACAACCTTGTCTGACGCGCTCATCGCCCAGCCTTCGAACCAGTCGAATGGGTAGCGGTAAAGTCCCTTCAGAAGCCGCATCAGTGCGCTGCGCTCGTCCCTCCGGGCAAGCAGTTGGTCCGGAAAATGACAATAGAACAGGATCCGCTGTTTGCCTCGTCGTCTGCCATTATTCCTACCGGTGGCGGCGCATCGCGGACCGAGAGTCTTCAGAATCGGCACACAGGCGGGGAGTTGGTCGATGATAAAAACGTCGTCTTCGAATTCCTCGTCGGCGCCTTTCGTGTCTGTCGTCTTCCCCTCCTCCTTCTTTTGTTCGTTCTCCCCATCTCCCTCAGCACCGAGACCGTCAGGTGCAGCTGTCGCAGCACCGCCATCAGCAGATGCAGTCGTCCAAACACCAACGCCGGGAACAGTGTGTTCCCTCGTACGCGCACGTCGAGCGTGCCATCGCGCGCCTCCTCGAAACAGTGTGCCTTGTCTCGGTGGGAGGTGTATATCGTCACCTGATGGCCGCGTTTCTGCAGCGCAAGGGCCACATCGATGATGAGTCGCTCCGCACCGCCAATGCCGAGATCCGGATGGATAATGATGACATTGGACCGTCTAGAGCCGGCCATGGCGCGGTGCAGCCCTGAAAAAGGGCGATTGTAGACTGGATTGCCGGGGAGGAGTTTGCAGGGACGAGCCAAAGACCAGCTGTCCACTCGTCCGTCACCTGGAGCTTTACTCCTGAGACGGCATGCAACGTCATGTGATGGCCCGTCTCTTATCTTATCGTCAGCGGCATCATGCGCGCCGTCACCAGCCGAAAAACATAATAATGCTCCCTCCTTACTTTAAAATATTCTCTGCGAGAACTGACATATCACATATGGAGAAATATCTAATTACTCAGTCGATACCTAGTCCTACGAGGATAGCGACTTGATTTTTTAATTTTAATCGACTTACACCAAAGTCAATCAAAGATTGATTACCCTGAACAAAAAGGGGAGAAAAGGCAAATAGATATTCCTCCTGGTTTTTCTGATTGTACTGTACAATACGATTCAAGTTCACGAATCATAAGTACAAGCGGAAACATCGACATTCAGAAGCTGTCCAAGTGGCCGCGCCAAATATCGTCCATAATCGTCATTTGTGCAGAACGGCGAAAATTGTCGAAGAAAAAAAAAAGTAAAAAAGAGAAAGGGGGAAAAAAAATACAGAAGCGACAGGGCGCCAAGAACTTCAAAAAAAAAACAAAGTATCTCACAGAAAATCTGGGTACAAGAAAGACAAAGGGGTATGGAACAAAAACTCAAAGATGTGAACAAGAAGGGGAAAACAGAAGAATGGTAGATACAGAACATGTACATTTAGGCCCAAAAGAACCCAGCAAACAACCAGTCGACCGGAAGAACATCGTACAAACATCGTAAGGGAAGATCAATGACAAGAAATGAAACGTGGACCGGATGACATGGGTCAATAGTTCCAATCAGTACAGATAGACCCCAGGTCACTAAAGGGAAAGAAAGTGAGACGGCTCAAGAGAAGGAACTGGAACGGAATTAAGGATTGCAGGAATCTCCATCGAGTCCCTTCAAACGCTGCGGGAGATAGGTATGTGTGATGGTGGCAGATTCACCGTTGATACCCCAGAGATATCGAACAGTTTGACTCCGTTAGAAACAGTTGAGCGTGCTCTTCTTCTTCTTCTTGTTGATTGCGTTCATCCGCTCTTCCAGTTGCGCCCGAGCGGCCTCGGCTTCCCGCCTTGCATTCCGTTCTTCTTCGACGGCCTGAAGAGAAAGCCGGGTCGAGTTGCGTTCCTTGCGGAGGGCATTAAGCTCGTCCTCGTATTGCCAAGCCTTCTTCTTCCATGCCTCCATGTCCGCCTTGACCTTTTGGCTCTGGGCCTCCAAGTCTCCAAGTGCCTCTTCGAGGGTGGCGGTGAGCTGCTTCTCGGCGTAGAGATGCTTCTCAATGGTACGGATGCGGGCTTCTTGGTCCTCAACGATCTGAGCGCTGACAAGCTCTTTGCTGGCATGCCGAGAGCTAGGCGGTGAGATGCTTCCAGCATTGGCAGTAGAGGCAATTGTAGGAAGGGGTGGAAGGGGTACGGAAGGCGGTGGGGAGGGCAAGGAAGCAGTGGAAGAGCTCTTTCGCAAGTTGGAGGTCAAAGAGCTCGAACGATCCAAGGACGAGTCTTGGGCTCCGCTGTTCTTGAGTTGAAGCTGCAATGGGCGTTAGCAACGCACGATGAAATTAAAGTTTGGGAATGAAGGCTCACCTCAAGCTGTTCGATACGGACACGGTACGTCTCAATCTCCTTTTCAAGGTTTGAAATCTTCGTGTTCGCTTCCTCCAGTTGTTGAGCGCGTTCTTGCTGGATGACAGAGAGGCGGTTGTTATGCTGGTCAAATGTGGTAGTGATCTGCTCCTCCAGTTCTTCAACCAGACGCACGCTCTTCTGCTTCTCCGCCGTGATCTCCTCAATCGTGGCATCCTTCTTCTTGATCAACTCCTCCTTCTGGCGCAGATTTTCCTCGAGATTAGCGACCAAGTGAGCGAGTTCGTTGACTTTGGCTTCCTGTTGGGCAGCCTTGTCAGTCAGCTCCTTCACCTGGCCATCCAGACCACCCTTGAGCTCCAGCTGCTTGAGAAGCTCTTCATTTGCGTCCACCAGCTCAGCGTATTTGCTGGCAAGGTTCTGCTTCTCAGACACAATATCCTCCAGTTGGTCAGCCAGAGTGACGGGGGTGACCTCCGTCTTGAGGACGTTAGAGACAGTATCCAGTAACTTGGATACTTCATCCTTAGAGTTGGAGATTTCAGATCTCAGAGCAAGCATGGCCTCTTCATGCTTAGCATTCTGCTCTGCCAGACGCGATTCCTGCTCAGCCTGCGCCGCAGCTGCAGCTTTGCTTTCCAGCTCCTCTAATTCACGCCTGTGAGATTCTTTCAAGGACACCAAGTCCGCCTTTTGAGAATCAACGAGGGCCTTATGCTCCTCAACGAGGGCCTTGTGCTCCTCTAGCTCACGCTCCAGTTCGGATATGCGAGAGGCGTAGGCCGCCGAATCAGCATCGTTGGTCGCCTGTGTCGAAGCGAGTTGAGCTAGCTGCTCCTGCGCAGCAGCATGGGACGCTTCCAGGCCAGCGATTGTCTCCAGGTGACGGGCAATCGTTGACTTGTGCTCCTCAATGTCCTGCTGCAAGCTGTCAACAATAGCCTGGTGCTTAGCCCTCTCGTTTTCCAGGTCCCGAGCAGCGGCGGCCTTTTCCTCCGCGAAGGCATTGGCTGCGGCGGCTTGTTCAGAACGCAAGGTGTCTACCGAAGCCAATGCAGCTTCCAATTCGGCCTTGGTCTCGTGCAACTGCTTCTCAGAAGTCTCCAGGGACTCAATGGCTGTCTGGTGCTTGCCCTTCCAGTCGGAGAGTTCAGCTTCAAGCTGTTCAATTTTAATTTCTCGTTCCCGCGAGGTCTCAGTGGTGTCGGTGGTGGCCGGGGCTTCCTTCGAGGCCAGAGCTTGGTTCAGACTTTCAATCTCAGCGCGCAACTCTTGCTCCCGTTTCCCATGGGCTTCCTGCATTTCCTTGATTTGATTCTCTTGCTGGAGGATTTGATCCTGCAATTGAGAGACAAGGCCCATATCCATTGGCTTTGCACCTTGCAAACTAGATCTTTCCCTTGTCAGCCCAGAGATGATGGTGGCCTTTGTCTCCATTTCCTTCCTGACACTCGCGTTCTCGGCCTCGAGAGCCTGGATACGTTCCATGCGGGTATGGAGCTCATGCATTGCCGTATTGAGGTTGTGTTCGAAGTTCTGCAAGGTCTCGGGGCGGTCCTCGAACTCTTCAACGGCAATGTTTCGGAGAGCAGCGAGCGAGCGGTGGGCACGATCCAGTCCCGACATCAAACTCTGACTAGTCATCCGACGGATGACTGGTGTTGGAGACGTAGGCGATGGTACGGGTTTGGATCTCTGAATCTCCTTCTTGAGCTCTTCCACAAGGCCCAGTGTCTCCTCGTGCTCTGCCTGCAGCTGGGCATACTTTTGAGCTACCAAGTTCATACCCTCCTCATGCTCCTGGAGCAGCTTACGCAGGTTTTCAATTTCCTGCGACGCTGACTCGGAGGCCTCATGAGACTCGACAGGTTCTTTCTTGACGCCATTCGCATCAGACGCTTCCTGCGAAGTACCCGATTGCTCGACCAAGGATAATTCCGAGGAGAGAGATCGCGAAGATGAGCGTTGTTCTCCACCTTTCGCTTCCTGGTCCTTCGTATCCTCTAAAAAAGACGTCGGCCGAGAGGAAGAAGCCGGTGTGCCGGCACTCAATGATGGGGGAGGGTGCCGAGACTCGTCAACAGCATCCTGCAACTCGGCAAGGGTACGGAGGGCTTCCTCATACTTGGCCGCGAGGAGTTCGTATTCGGTCTGGGTCTGTTCGTGCTGCATACGAAGGTCCAAGAGCTCCTGGGTGACACTCTCCAATTTTTCGGCAACGAACTTCGACTGAGCCGGACTTTGCTCAAGATCCCTGGCGGTCGCGGCACTAGTTTCAAGATGATCTTGCTCTTTCGACGCTTCCTTGGACGCTCCGGCATCAGCGTCGTGCTTGTCTCCGTCAACTGCGGGTGGATTTTCCCCTAGGTCCCTGTCATCATCCTCAGGAATAGCGGTCTCCGCAGCCTCGGCCAAGATATCAAGAGACATGCCTCTGGCCCGCGGCGTCTTGATGTCCTTGTTAGGGGCAGGCTCCGACACTGGCTGATCCTCTTTCTTCTCGGATTTCACGCCATTCTGTTGAATGTGATCGAGTTCATACAGCAAGTTGTCGAGCTTCCCGAGGCTCCTCTGGCGGTCGATCACATGCTCCAGTCGGTTTATCTCTCGCTGCATCAGTTCCATGTCCTGGTCAGCCTCCGCAAGACGTTCTTCCAAGGTTGAGATGTAATCCTCGCAATTGGATTCATTTTCACGGGCTCGAGCGAGTTCCTTGCGCAGCTCAGCGATAATAGCAGCATTCTTTTCCTCGCCGGATGTATGTCCGTCAAGTTTCGCTTCAAGATCATGAAGGTATTTCTCCGTGCTGGCTTCGCGGTCCATCATTTTCTGCACTCGAGCCTGCAGCTGTGCATTCATGGTTTCGATGTAGGCGCACTTGGTCTCACGCTCCAGCAGAGCGCTCTCCGTATTGGCCAATGACGCCCTGGTACTCGACAGCGAGGACTCAAGGCTTTGAATCGTCTTCTCATACTCGAGAACGACCTGCTCCACCGACTCCGCAAAGGAGTGGGAGCGCTTCAGCCGCTCCACTGAACTGTTACCGATGGCAGCGGCAAGCTCATCTGGGTCTTCGCTGTTGAGCTCGGAAGCCTTGGTGATTTCGGATATCAGCTTGGCGTGGCGCTGGCTCAATGCGTTGTAGCTCTCCTGCATGTCAAGGAGGTGGTTCTGAAGCTCCAGTTCTCGGTCGGTTGGGCGATCGCCTCGTTCCTGCGGTGCCGCACTCTTTCTCTCACCCGCTTCAGCGTTACGGATCTGTTGTCGCAGGAAGGCAATTTCCGCCTTGAGCCTGTCGATGACGGCTTGCTTGTCACTCTCGTCCGTTACCTGCTGGATACGAGGCTTGCTCTGAATGGCTCTGGCCCTCTGCGCATATTGCACAGTGTTCAAAGTCTCACTCAGATGGAACTCGGCGGGGGTGACACAGGCAACCATGTAGGTGATGGCATTCCCTCCCAAAGAGTCTTGCAGCAGGCGGGTGAGTTTTGAATCGCGGTAAGAGACGTGCGCCCCCGGTTGACGAGAAGACAGCTGGGAGATGACCTTCCCCAGGCTCGCCAAACCAGCGTTGATCGAGATACCTTCCTTTGCGCGTTCGCCGGAGGCGCCCGTGTTCTTGAGTCGCTCGCTTCCTGCAAGATCCACGAAATGAAGCTTGCTGTCAACAGTCACGACGGCATCGGAGGATGAGAGGGATTCCACGGGCATTGAGTGCCTCTTCTCCTTGGGAGACATCATCGATCCAGGGGACTTGCGTTGCACAAGGTTGAGACTGAAGACGGCATGAGACCGGGAGGACTTGGCGTTGATTGCGGTAGCGTCTGTTTGTCTGATGGAGGATCCAAAATTCAGCGCGCCCATGAGATCTTCAAACGAATTAATGTTAACCTGATTAAGACCCGTCAAGATAATCCGTCCCTTGGTATCTTCACGAATCGTAACGTTAGCCCGCTCGCTGGGTGGCGTCGACTCGGGAACGAGTAAATCCCGAAGTTGTTCATTGTAGATCTACGAGCATCGTTAGAAACGGAAACAACGGAAATTTTTTAATGCGCGTTCCCTGCCATACCTCAACATAGGTGGCCTTCAACTGCCAGTTTCTGTCCACAGGAGGCTTATTCAAACCCTGCGGGGTGCCAATGGAATATCGTGCTGGCGTACGCAGACCGGTCGACTGCGTACGGTTGTGTTTAGAGCCCTCGAGCTTCTCGAACAGCATCTGGGCAGCACGTGGGATAATTCCTAAGAGAGGATGATCAGTGCTGGTTGTCTTGATTTTCGCCCTCGAGATGCTGCATGGCACGACCTCCAGGCGAAAGAAAAAAAAAAGAGAAACACATCACGTACCCATTGCGCGAGGGTCATTTTGTTCACGAGGACCGGAGGTTCCCATGGTATAAGATTTGCCCGCTCCTGATTGACCGTAGGCGAGGATGGAGACATTGTAACCCTGCAGAAACGAGTTCACGCTGTCGCTCAGATACTCCCATATGCCCTCTTGGTCCGTCGTTTCCGGAAAGACTCTGTCGAAGACGAAGACCTTGCGGCCCTGCGGAACATCCACTGCCAGGCTGGTTGGCGAGGTGACATGAACCATCGAGCGTTGAAACCGCTGGGGGATCAACTCGTAACCAGGATCGGTGGGTTTCAAGGGCGGTCGCACTCGGACAGCTGTGATTGCACGTCAGCCGCTTGCTCTCAGCCTTCTGAATCGGGGTAACTCGAGCGGCCATAGGTTGGGGTCTGGCCGCGGAAGATGCGCAAGACATACCAACTTTGACAGCAGTCTTGCTATCCTCATCTGAGGCACGACTGCCTTTGTCCTGTCTGCTGCCTGTGCTCATGCGACTGTTGCTCCTGGGAGGCCGAATCATGCCGCTCATGGGCCGGGGGGAAGCGCCCGTAGGCGAAGCCGGCGGTGAGATGGTCATGTCTTCTTCTCCGGCGCGTTGATGGGCGAGGTATCAGAGAAAACAAATCCCAACCACAGAGGGTCTTTTGTTAGAAGACGATTCGCAGCGAAGAAAACGAGAGAATGGTCGCAGTCATCAGTCGTGATATGGAGAGAGAGAGGCAATACTTTGCGTCCTGCGCGTGCGTCACGTTTAGTCCGTCAACCCCTATTCGCGGACGGCTCCGCGACAGAGGGAACAATAAGAACAGCCTTTAAGGACGGATCGAAGAGGAAAACGTCATCCACCACCGAGACGAAGCGGCACTTGCTACCGGGGATGGCAGAAGTGGATGGAGGGACAGGAAGACAGAAGGAGCAGGGACAGGACGGGGGAAGGAGACAGCCTTCAAGGCCAGCGTCTTCGGGCGTGAGCGCAGGATAAAGAGGGAGGACGACAGGGCAGGCAGGCAGTTAGTCAGGACTTAGGAGCGTAATAATTTCTGGCCGAAGGGGAGGGTGGGCTGTTTGGAGATAGTTTAGCTTAGCTGGAGGCCGGTCCACACTGTCGGCAGGACGCAGAGGCCAGGACGCCAGGTCGCCCGTCCCGCGAGCCTGGGAGGCAGAAAGGCCGAATCGGAGAGAGCAGCGGCGGCAGCAGCCTCTGCGCTGGCTGGAGACGTGGATGGGTCGAGCGGTCTGGAGGCGAGAGGAGCCACGCAGGAGCCGGTTCAGGGGAAAGCAGGCAGACGGCTGTCGGGAGTGACAAGGTTAGGCACTAAGCGACTAGCCTGGCTGCTTACACATGGCAGGCGTCGCCCGGCTGGAGGCCGGCGCGGACCGACGACGATGCCGCGACCAAAAGGGAGAGAATTGACGATGGCATCTCGGGACAGCTCTATTCCGTCGAGTACGGACACAGACAGCCTGCAGTACGGAGTGGTATCACTGCTCTATGCTCTACGGAGTATACGGAGTACTCGCATGTCTCTCCCTACACGCCACACCGTTAAGGCTGGATCAAGAGTAAGACACGCCTGATGCGAATCGATGGTTTGGGGATGCCCTATTCGGAAGGCGGAGACGTGTCCGACATGCGCACGTTACGCAGCCTTAGGAAATCCACTTGCTTGCCCCTTGCCCACCCGCTGCGGCAAACAGCACGCAATAGACCGTCCGTCGATCGCTGCATCGCAGGAAGAAAATATCCCCGGCATTGGTCACTGAATATTATCGCTGAAATGAGTCTCATTCTCGCTCCTCGTTGTGCTTTTTCTCGTGTTGATGTTCTTCCACAGCACCAACGGTTTGACGGCGTCGTGTCACGGCAGGTCCATGGTTCCTGGTGGGCCACGCTTTGCTGGGCCAGGAACGGGTTTTACGGTCGAACACCACGTGCATGGAGTCATTCTCGCTCTTACTCTTTATCACGATCCTGGCTAGTATTGTTTTTTTTTATCATAAGCGTCAAGCTGCAATCTTGGCGCCTTCAGGATCGAGGCACAGAGGCGCTACTTTATACTTTCCTGAATTGTGTTATTGTGATAGACATCCCTCCGTGCCGCTGAACCCTGTCTCGTCGATATCCATACGAAGAAGACTCCATACGCCGTGTCTTGAGCGTGTGGAGGCCAAGACAATGCCCACCATGCCAATTGCTCGCGTAGATTGATATGATATCAATTCCTCGTGGCAAAATATCCAAACCAGCAAGGGAAACGCCATCGCCACGTGAATGCAATCAAAAGTCTCGTGTCAAACAAACGCAGTAGGGAGTCGAAGGAGACGTTCTATCGACAAAGCATCAGGATCGTGCAGTGGTATGATACCTGCTAAACCGTGGCTGAACGGAGCAACAAAAGGCGCTGGAAGAAGATATGATTTGTCCGTCAGATGATAAATTTCTCCGTCAGCCTGTACTGAGTGTACTCCGTTTCCGTATGCTTGTGACGAGCGACTCATGCAAAGCCAAGGGGGAGCGCGATCAAGGCCAACGGCGCAGATCCAGATACACTCGCGGTAAGGCGCGGCTGGCCAGCTAATGCAGCCTGGGGCCGAGAAAGATGAGTGGTCAAGTCGACAAGTTGACACCGCAGGCACGAGTCTTTTCCAAATGACATCCCACTCGTTTGTCCGCGGCATTCCGGAGATGTTAGTCGAGCAGGGATCGGGAGGCGCGGTTGGCGTGCTGACCCGTGACCGCGTGCCTGAGCCGGACTGCCACGGCTGTGCCAAACTCAAAATCGTGGAAACGCTTTTAGCCTCGCTCTCGGCCCAGGACGGCGCGGCAGCAAGCAAGTGCACAGACTTAACAAGGCGCGTTAACTTCCAGGAGAGCCTTTCGCGTTTGCACAGAAAGAGCTAGCGCAAGGGCAGAATGTGGAGAAGGGCAGCCAAACCCTGTTGGGTGGCTGGCTGCCGGACGAACAGGTTCTCAAGAGGCTCTCGGAGCTCCGTTCTCCATCAATTACGGAGTATTCTCCAGAGACTTGAAACGAGCAGGAGCCGTTGAGAGTTCGGAGTCGAACACGGCTGCCAGTGGTTTGTTTCAGATGTTGTTGTTCAAGGAACTGGTGGTGGAAGCACGAGCAGGCTGGTGGGTCTCTACTGAGCTACTCCGTATTCGCCTTGCAAACCGATAAAACCGATATTAATCTTAATAGCTCTTGATATGGGGATTTCCAGCAGGGATCCGTGACGAGAATGCTCAATTCTGCGTCTGTCCTGACTCTTTGGACGAGGACTCGAAATTGGGATGAACTGGGAGTGATGCAGGGCAGCAGCCAGCAGGAGGGATCAAGACTTGGGATAGCAAACGGGAAAGACGTTTGTAGATCATCGGGCTAACAACCGTGCAGGAGTACTGTTCGCCATTCGCAAGAACCCCTTCGCTATGCAAGCGAGACAGCACCTGTCGTGTGTCGACTCGTTTGATGATAAATCCCGTGCCGGATCTAGACCCCTTACGAAGTGACTACGCCGCTACGGAGTAGCTAGGTAGATTCTTATCATTATCGGTCTGACTTTCACTTCACAAGCTTTTTTGCCTTGTCGTCCCGAATAATGAAACAAAAAGTAATTACGCTAATAATAATCCGTTTAAGACCCGAAATTCAATTCCTCTACGGAGTATTATTGTTGTCATTATTATTTCCCCAAGATAAGAAACTTACTCTGTAGACGACGATAGAATACGAAGTAAGCAAGCAATAATAAGCTTTGCTGCTTTTCTCGGGGATATTTTCCTTCTTGAAGAAGAAGAAGCACTTAGTTCTAAGTGGTGTCAGCTTCTGTCCATTAATATATTATTCTCACGTTCGCGATGGGGGTTAGGTTAGGAGGGATCGGGATGTGGGGACTCGATTTACTCGAACCGATCTGCTGAAGCTTTCGTCTCGTTTCACGTTTTTTTTTTCAAGCAGCGGAGGAAGATCCAGTTTATTCTTAAATCTTAACGGCGAAGATTGATTATTGATTATGATTATGATCTGACGCGTTATGTACATATGCAAGACTCTCTCTCGGCAATAATCCGGTAGGTAGGGATTATTTATTTTGCACCCATACGGAGTACTTCCGGAGTACATACATAGCCCTATTCTCGTCGATCCGTGCAGGATTTTGCAGGATTTTGCAGAACCAGAACCAGAACCAGAAATGGAACTACGATTTCCTTCCTGTTTGTACAGTACAGTACATACATACCAGGGTATTATTTTATTCCTCGCATTATTGCTCTGCAGGGCTTAAAATGTAGATAGAAGGGGAAGAAATAAAAAAAATAAAGAGTCTCTCTTCGACTGTAGTAGTAAGGAGTCATCTTATACGCAAACAAAAACAAACCTTGTGGACGAGTACTTTCTCTGTGGTCCAGATGAAAGAAGAATAACATGCAGACTAGACTGCAGAAAGCCTTACATCATCATCATCATCATCCAGAAGAACAAACAAATCCGTCGATTCGAAACGGTGCTCATGCTCATATCAAGCTTCGAAAAGGCAAGGGAGGTACTCCGTACCGAGGCTGGAATCTGCATATATACATACTCCGTAGAGACAGACAGACCTGTGACTTCAAGTCCGTGCACTACCTGCCTGATTTGGTTTCCATCAAGGTCCGACACTCTTTGGGCGATATCCTTTTATCTATCTCAGACATCATGTAAAAAATTAGGTAGATAGCTGGCATTATTATTATTACCGTCATTTTGGCGATTTCTCTTAATCAGCATTTATTACTCGTACGTAAAATTTAAGGGAGACAAGAGAAAAGCTATAACTTTATTTGTACGGAGTGCTCTGGACAACATACCATCTCTTCTAGTCTAAACTTCTTGTAGACAAAAAAAAACAAGTAATTATAATAAAAAAAAATTGAAGATGAAAGTAAAAGTAAAAAGGAGCTAGCAGTTTAAAGGGAAAAGTGAAACAATCGCCATTAATCAGGTTGTACAGAAGAACATTTCTGCGACTGCTCCAAAGTTTGCTTTTTGAGGTATGTATGTACCTATACTTTAATATTGACAATTTCACTTGCTCCATGGGTCCTATTATAGCTGTATACCGCAGGCCTCAAGTAATGGGAATGAGCCGCTGAATGAAAAACAAATGATCTCAGATCTAGGTAGATTAATCCCACGTCAGGTAAACTACTTACCTATGTAGGTATGTACAGTACATATTTGAAAAGACATTTTCACGGTAGAGCAGAAAGTTAAATTTACCCATGAGGTCATGCGGACCTCACAGTACAAAATACCTAATTCGCTGACCTTAATTCCTTAATTGGTGAGGTCATTATCACATCACATCACAGGTACAGACATCTCAACTAGGTAAATATACCTAGCTATCTTACCTAGGTAAGTACCTAGAGGTAGCTTCCTCCACCTTGAAAAATAAACTGTGTAAAGGCAGTCTGTTACACATCTATCCTATCTTGCCTTCTTTCCTTCCTAGGCTCTATTTGTTCGTACCTATTTCGACTATACCATGGCTCCAGAAGACGAAATTTCAGCCAGCAACCAACCGCCTCAATCCCTCTCTTCCTCCTCCTCCTCCTCCTCCTCATCCTCAAATGATAACACCCAGCCTCCCGAGGCTTCTGCCGACCAACCTGCAGAGGACCGGGACAAAAACCCTCCATCGCGACTGCGATCCCTTTCGCGGCAGCGGCAACGACAACGTCAACATATGCGAGCGAGGACGAGGAAGGCTAAATCGGAGTATCCGAAATAAAATGAAATAAATAGGTCAAAGCAACAAACCTGGACCAGGATCAAGACCGCGAAAAACAAAAGGCAGAATGGAGAATGGTTTACCTAGATTTAGTGCGGATGAGCTCTGTCGAGTGGGGGATTTTGAGAACTTGAAATTAGTTTCAAGTCTGGAGCAAAAAATGGGATGGGCTTGCATTGCAGAGATCCTAGCACTAGCGCTGTTTGTGAAGGAGCATTTATTTGTATATTTGCTGGAGATAAAAACAAACATTAAGGAGGAAAAAAAAGTATATGTTATAGTCACTGTAAATGAGATAAAAGGGGGCTGTGTTATAGATCTACATTCTTGTATACAGTTTTTGATAGCATCGCATCACATCAAAAGAGACATTTCACCAAGAGAAACCAAATATGTACCTAAAATACCTGAGACTAAGGATCCTAGGAGATGGAAGCTGGCCTTGCCGCTCTAGGTAGTTCTTGGATTTAAAAAAAATCAGCTTGTTGTCACTGGTTGTTTATGTTATACTACTGTAGGAGCTCTAGTCTAGGTAGTGAGGCAAAATTCAGTCATCTCATCTTATCAGTCACAGATTATCTGCTGCAAAGGAGTCAATTAATCACTTTATGGTAGAAGGACCTTGCTACCTCTTTTATAAGTGAGATAGATAGGTATGTGCATGTAACTATCAGATTGCAAGAGGAATTCGTCGGACGCTTTTTCCAGACGTTTCCAGTGAGGAATTCTTTTCCGATGAAATTGATTGGTCGTAAAAGAAAGGTAGCGCCGATAATACATAAGCGGATAATATATCCATTGGAGCTTTGTTCTTCGGGTGTGTATGAAAGTCTTAGATCTCATGCGGAAGGGAAAACGCTGAACTAAACACTTCGCAGATAAAATAGTCGTATATATGTATGTACTGTATTGTACATAGGTATATATTCAAACTATTTAGCATATTTACAATAGATCTTTACCCTCCAGCTCATTCAAGTGCCTAGATCCCTCTCTTTCGCTCTTTCTCTCTCTATAGATATATATTTCACACAATCAACCACGGAGAAATTCCGAATTTCCCATAGATCTGCCCTCAAAGCCAGCAGCTTAAGCTGTGAGCGGCCCATTCTTGACCATAATCGTCAACACCTCGTACAAGACGTCCGCGGCAGCCCTAAGGTGGGTTAGCAGAAAGAAGAAGAAAAGAAAAGCCTGCTACTGCCACTCACATAGTCGTATGCTCTGCATTGGTATCATACGCCGGCGCCACCTCGACAATGTCAGCACCAACAAAGTTGATGCCATCCAGTCCACGGATGATAGTCCGCAGTTCACGAGTCGACCAGCCACCAGTTTCAGGAGTGCCAGTAGCAGGGGCGACTATCCGGACCCAATTAGCAACTCCAATCAAGTACGTCCTAGACCAGTATTTATACTCACAAGCTGGGTCAAGAGTGTCGATGTCAATTGACAGATAAACAGGGTTGTCGCCAACGCGGTCGCGGATCTTCTTGATGATTCCGTCGGTTCCTTTAAAGCATTAGAAACGAATTTTCAAAGACAGAAGACTCGTAAAGAGAGAAGACTGGCGAAATCATACCAATCGTGTCGATCTCTCGGGCCTCCACAATCTCGAATCCACAGTAACCATCGTTCTCGTAGTCAGACGGCCCAGAAAGTGTGGTGCGAATACCCGCGTGAATGTTGGTGTCGTTCCTGAGAAGGCCCTCCTGCGCAGCGTGGTAGAAGTAGGTTCCGTGGTTGATAGATGCGACCTCGCTGGGCGAGCCGCCAAAGACCTTGGGCTTCCATGTGTCCCTGGAAGAAAGGCTGTGTGTTAGCGCGGTACTGTTGCACTGTACAGTACATACATCAGAAAATCCTCACAGATGGCTGTCAAAGTGAATGACCGTCACCGGCCCATATGCCTTGTTGATACTGCGCAGCAGGGGAAGCGTGATGGTGTGGTCGCCTCCCAGGGTGATGATCCGTGGCAGCACCTTGCCGGTCTTCGAGAGACCCTTCTTGTCTGCGTCTGTGTAAGGCTTGCGCATGAGGAGGGTGTTGTGTCCATCTTCGATCTGCTGGAGCGCCCAGGTGTTGTCGTAACTAACAGATCGTCAGTCGAGTTCGTTCACTGCTTGTTGTCTCCTGCATAGACATACGAAGTCACAGGGATATCGCCGCAATCGAGGATCTTGAACTCATTGTGGAAAGGGTTGGCCTCCAGAGGCACGTTGTATCCGCCGCTGAATCCCAACTTGCGTGAGCCTTTTTGATCGAATAAATAAGCCTCTGCCTTTTGTAAACAGAACATACTAGAGATTGAGACGGCGAGAACCTTGTCTGATGCCGCTGGGACCAAAGCGGGCGCCTGGTCTGTACGAAGTGCCCGTGTCGAAGGGCGCGCCTGTCAAGAAGAGCAGTCAGCTGACCGAATGGGACAATCTTCCCAATAGATATAAACCTGTCCACATCTCACGACACAACACGGATTTGTCATTGAAGAGAAGCAAACATACCGATGAACGCAATGTCATATTTCTCCTCGTCGCTGGCAAGACATGGAAAGTACGGCAGCCGCCCGAACGTGGAGATGCCAGAGAAGACAGCGTCCGCCTGCCAGGCAGAGAGGTCAGTCAATTGCGTCGCACCTTTCTGCAGATGATGATCCTATTGCCATCCATACCTGAGTACCGCCATCCCCAGGCAGCGTGTTGTACCACAGACTCTTGTGCGGCCCAGCAATGGGCTTTTGGCCATGATTGCCGTGGGCAGTGGCCAGGGCAACCAGAGCAGCGAAAGACAGCGTTGAGACGATCATCGTGCCTACAATGTCGAAGACTGAATCCTGAGAGGGAGAATACGAAAGACGACGGGCTTTGAGATTTGAAATATGGACACAGACACTGGAACTTCTCCGAAGGATTCCAGCCGGGGGGAAAAGCCGAAGCTGGATCCAGCTGGTGGAGTGGACCGATTGACTTCCAGGACCAGATTATTATTCCCTAGCTACTACTAGGCTCGTCGGGATCAGTTCTCGCCGTTCATTACTATTAATCACAGTTCCTATTATCTAAAAGAAAAGGAAAGAATGCGGTCGACCAGCGCTGTTGATAGGATAGGATAGGATAGGGTTGACGAGGGGAAGGTGAGATACGATTGATTCCTCTTACTCAAATCGATTACCATGCTGATCGTCGAGTCGTCGACAGAGTAGGGATGGTTTCTCTTACGAAATACATACCCTCATGGAATGGCACATGCAAACGAGGTAGTTTTCGGCACAGAGCTCGTCATCTATCCGTTATCGCAGACGCGTCGGGCCCATCAATGCGGAGAAAGTACCTAGGCAATTGCGCAAGGGACCTATCTACAAGGGACACCCCGCAGGGAGAGAGCCGAAGTGATGATAATTTAGCTAATGATTTCACCAACTCAAGTCGTTGAGAATCTGGAGATGTGGCTACCCACAATGGCATCGATTACATATTACACAGCTTATCGGACCAGACTGGATAGACCAGTTGATAATTCGGAACAGAACAACGCAAACTCATCCCCATCCGGTCTCAATTAAAACCTCCTTCTCGTCGAGAACTCGCAAGTTGCCCGTCTACTCACTAAGCAGTGCAGTGCTTATCTCATGTCCGCGAGCTGACCATCATGATTAATGATAATGATAGGTAGGTGTCTATCAGCAAGCTTATCGGAACAGTGGGGAAAGCACTGTACTAAAGTAATCGCGGATTCCGAGAACGATCACTGGCTTGCAATGCCTGCATACATAGCATGCATTACTCCGGACCTAAAGCATGACGGAAGTCAAGAAAGAACAAAAGAAAATAAGGGATCTACGCTGCTGATGATAACTAGGATAAGTAATTCTCATGGATAAGAGTAACAGAGCAGAGCGGGTTCTGTCTGACAACTCCGTGGAACTACTACTACACCTCGTATTCTATTCCATTAATTTATTTACTCCGTACGGAGTATTCCGATAAATAAATAAAAGATAAGAAAGAAAAAAAAAGCTACTGGATTAGGTAGTTCAATAATAATTACTGACCGCAGTTATCGTCTATCTAGAACCCTCATTATTTTTTTTTGTCTTCTCCGCCGATTCGACAAAAAAGGCAGGAGGAAGAGATCGATGCCCGCAAACCTTGGAACTTCAACTAAACTCAACTAAGAAAGACCCGCATTTGCATCTTATACCTCGATTAGGTAAATAACTATCAAAGAGCATACCTAAATAACCTATTATTGTTATCAAAGTCTTGAGACTCTTGACCTTATCGATATCAGTTTCTCCTAGCACTTACTGACTACTCTGTACTCCATACATGACTGTACTGTACATGACTTCTGTTATTAGGTAGGTATTTATTTTATTTTATTAGTATGTGAAATTTTGGATGAATCTGAAAAATTGAGGAGAAAAGGGGAAAAAAAAAGAAAGAGAGAGAGAGAGAGAAGAACAAGGACGGGTTTAATGTCGGAATTATTACCTACCTAGAGGGTTGGATTATGGATAATATCCTGGATGTGAGGTTAGCAGGTTCTTTTTGTTTTGCTGCAAGAGGTACTGACAATGCGGTTCACATTGTTGATAAACTGCAATTTCCGTAGAGATTATTTTGTCTTAGCTAAACCATCTGTATAGTTAGATATATGTACAACATACATGATCTATCTACTCCGTATCCCATTCTTTATCTACTGCTGATCGTGCTGATCACGCTGATGCCCGTCCATCCGCAAAAACGCCTTCTCCACCTCCTTCTTCCAGTCGCTCAGCGCGACAATGGCCCATTCCAGCATCCCGACCAGATACAGCGCGATGCACTGGCCGACCCAGAGCCCCTTGAGCCCCCAGCCGTGGAACGCCAGCCACACCCCCAGCGGCAGCGCGCCGCAGTAGTAACTGGCGATGTTGACCGCAGCCCCGATGTGCTGGCGGCCCATGCCCCTCAGACTACCGCCGCAGCTGCCGTTCAGGCCGTCCGCGATCTGGAAGAGCGCGACGTACGGCAGCACCTCCGCGACGAGGCGGACGACGCGCTCGTCGTCGTTGAAGATCTTGGCGAAGTGGTTGCGCGTGCCCATCAGGACCGCCAGCACCACGCCGCCCAGGACCATGCTCAGCCAGGCCGCCGTGTTGGCAGCCCGCGCTGCTCCCCTGGCGTTTCGCGCGCCCAGCAGATTGCCCACGCGCGCAGAGGCAGCTACTCCGACGCCAAAGGGGATCGTGTTCATGACCTGGTCGGCCGTCATGATGACGCTCTGCGCAGCGAGCGGGATCGTGCCCAGCCTCCCGGCGGCGAGGGCGACGATTTCAAACGCCCACCACTCCGTGCCGACGTGGATGACGCCCATGATCGCCAGACGGGCAAACGTGCCCATGTTGCTGAATGCCTTGCGTGTCCAGCCGCCCCAGCACTCGTGTCCGGCCACGAAGCGCGTGTAGAGCACGAGGAGAGCAAAGGAAAGCCAGTACGAGACGCTGGTCGCCAGGGGGGCTCCAAGCAATCCAATCTTGAAAGTGTAGCAGAAAAGATAGTTGAGACCGGCATTGATCGGTGATGTGAGCAGAAGGACGTAGGTGCCAGGGCGCATGATTTCTGTCGAGAAAAAATTTGTCAGGTCTGCAGTCTCATCTCTACCCCATCCGAAAAAAAATACATACCTTGAGCTTGGAGGTACTTCTTCATAGCCTCAAAGTAGATATAACCCAGGCCACCAGGGATCAGACAGGTCAAGAAACGGGCGCTCTGTCTCGACAAATCGGGGTCTTGGCCCAGGAGTATGAAGACAGGTTCTGCGCACGCCCACAGGAGCGCTACGGGCACGTAGAAAAGACCCAGAATGACGAACCCGCGTTGCAGGAGGATACCCAAGTCGTGTTTGTTCGTGCTGCCGGTGAAGGTCGACGACGCCAGGGTGTCTAGGGCGGTCGTGCCTCCCAAGGCGATGAGCCATGCCGTGCACATGGCGAACATGTACGAGAAGGCGGCCACGGCGAGATGCTCGGGCGACAGCCGGCCGACGATCAGCACGGAGATGGTCTGCAGACTGTTCTGCAGCGTGTAGGCCAGAATGACCGGGATGGAGGCCTTTAGCAGGAGCAGAAACTCTGCGGCCACAAGACGGCTGGTTGAGCGGACTGCCGCTGGATCTCGAGCGATTTCATCGTCCGGAGGCTTTGGGAGGAGCTGTGTGTATTCGTTGGGGATATCATCTTGCGTCTGGTCGATTGTGTCGGCCACCATGGTGTGGCGATGTGTAGGTTGACGGTGGACCTCCAGTCCAGTAGGTGGTCAAACAGTAGGTAGTCGAAATTCCGGTACCTAATGTATATAAATTTTCAAATTCAGAGAGTCGGCAGATTGGCAAGCCAAGGAACAATGCCTATCGAGGCGTGGTATCGCTCCGCAGTGGATACATATTATTCGCGGTCTTTTACGGCATGTCGACAGGACCACCTAGAAAGGGCATCTGCACTCAGCAGTAACATTAATAATTAGTGGCAGTTCGGCATGAGAAAACAACCGGACAGGGGGATTAAGACAGCAAAACATGTACATACTCCGTATAGGAATCTCCCGGCATTATTCCCATCTCTATCTATCTACCTACCTAGGTAGGTATCTAGCGGGTCAGTCCATGGACACAACCAACGAACGAACAAGCGGTGAGATTGAGGCGTCAGGACGGTTAGGTAGTTCCATATTTCGTCAAATAATAACATTAACAATAATAATAAATAACGCTTCAACAAAACTGACCATAGAGAGCGCGAACAGCAGCCCTATCGCTATCGCTATCATATCATTTTGGCGGGGGCGCTCGTTATCGGGAGATCTATCTATCTATCGATCATCGGCTGTGGATGCGTGCAGGTTCCGAACGAGAATCTCTTAGTCGAGGTTATTACTTAGAAAATCAAGATACTGTTCCGGTGCATACCGTACGTACCGCACACGCTGTCTCTATGTGGTACTCTACTAGCTGCCATCATTGATCATTCATTAATATTTATATGATCATCCTGTGAGGTATTGACAAAAAGCCATTACTCTGTATATTTCTGTTTGTTTCTCGGAGTGTTTCGGGGCGTTTACATCAAACCCCCTCTCTCCTTCTGGAGTCGAGGTAAAAAAAAAAGAATTGCCAAATGCACACCAATTTCTCTACCTACGTATCACTCTTATTAATTGCCTGAATGTTGGAAGCCACAGAAATAGAGCTAATAATAGGGGCAAAAGAAAAAAAAGCACCATCCATTACTGGAAGAAGTAAGCTTTTTTTAGAATTAGAATAGGTACCAGACATACTACTCCAACTATTAAATATCTTATCCTGGATGAACAGAACACCATATGAATCCAACAACAAAGGATCTTTAGCTATTAGCTAAGTTACAGCGGATGCAAAAAGAAAAGGCAAAAAAAAAATGAAGAATAGAAATCCACAATCCCAGACCATGCACATTATAATCGATAGGTATTGATCGATCGATCTGTCTGAGGATTAAAAAAAGAAAAAAATTCCCAAATCCTTATTATGAACCACGCCAGATATATGCTATGCACGTGATGAGATGACCTAACTAACTACCTAGGTAACTACCTACAGAGAAACGCCATCCTTGACGCCAGAAGCCAGCAGTCCAGTCCACAGTAGTCCAGTCCTTGAAATTGAAAAAAGAGTACAGAGTACACAAAGTAGGAACGCCACCTGCGATCGAAGCAAACCAGTCTTGACTCGGCAGAATGCCAACTACACATGCCCATACAGCTTCAACCTATAGAGACACGTATGCGGCGCCCCCCAACTAGACTTCACGCGGAACACGACCTTGTCCACACGCAGCGTGGGCTGGTCGACAATGGCGTTCAACGTGAAGCGCTGAACGGGCTCACCGTCGCGATCGTACTGCCACTTGCCTACGCGGAAGAAGGACGGTCCGAGGAGCGCGTCGTTCGAATACGCCGCTTCGGGCTCGTTTGGGTACGCCCGGTGCAGGGTTTCCAGGATGGTGTCGTGTAGTGAGGACAGCGACAACGGCGAGGAGGCGAGAGTTGCGGACGGCGATGGTGTTGAATTTGTGGGAGAGGACCTAGAAGATGAGAAGAAACGGCCCAAGAACGAAGGGCGGAACCGCGATGGCGGAGGAGAGGCGACTGGGGAGGAGTCCGAGGTCACCGCGGTAGTAGCGGCTACAGGACCATGATGGGGCTTGAACTGCGCCCAGAGCTCCATCTCCCGCGGCGCGATGTCAGGGTCGGGAGAGGCCCCCTTCGGAATATGTTCGACCACGACCTCCTCGGGCACGGCCCGCTGGCCAAGCAGGATCGCCATCTGTGCCAGTCCTGCGTTGGAGGGCACACTGCACCAACAGTCCCCGACGCCGTCCCAGGGCTTCAAGGCCGTGTCGGGAGGGTTTGGAAGCGGGACGTGGTCGCCTGTGACGTATCCGTAGAGACGTCGGGCGAGTGTTCTTTTCCTGCCAATGCTGGGGCTGGTGAGGGACGGGTCAATCACTGTCCCCATTCCCAGCGAGAGAAAGTTGATTCTGTCCGTTCTGTC